>NW_024096502.1:1927500-2142500 GCF_016545835.1 Crotalus tigris
ATAGTACAAAATGCAGTATATAGGATCATCCCAACAATGAACTTTCTATCATAATTTCTGTGGCTTCTCTCTTTTTTGTACACTCCACTTTCTCCCTTTAAATGGTATTAGATAGCTAGACATGAGGATTGCTTGGGCTTTATCCCACAAAGCAGCCCCATTGAGGCTTATAAGAAGGATGCATCCTTCCATATCCATGTTGAGGTGCACATGAGCAGGAGCTGTGCATAAATATCTGAGACAGTAGATCTTTTCCTTTCTAACTATAACACTTGTCAGATCCCGTAAAACCATCATGAAATGTAAATAGGTCTGTATATGGGTATCTATATCTATATTTCTAACAAAGGAACTGAGTCTCAAAAATAAAAGGATATTCATTTTTAAATTAATTAACATTTTGATGTTTTATAGATAATATTAATTCAGAATAGTTCTTCAGGGCTTTATCACACAAATGTTTATCAAAGAGTTTCTCCATAGGTCCTTGTCAATGGGCCACTTTCCTTCCTTCCTTCCTTCCTTCCTTCCTTCCTTCCTTCCTTCCTTCCTTCCTTCTTCCTTCCTTTTTTCCCATCCTACTTTCCAGAACAACCCCTGAACAGATATAATCTACAGAATAATGTTGTCCTCTATTATCCTTTTTTTTCATTCATTATTTAAAGAAATGTATAATATTATACTTCCTAATCCTATAGGATAGCCAGAATACATATACAAATAGAGATAGAATTCTTACACTTAGAGAAAATACTTGAACAAGATGCATATACAGTATAATATCAGGAAGAATCAAAAGAAAATACACAGAAATATTTTAAAAAGACAAGTAGACATATATCCCATTTATAAACTGGGATGTTGTTGTGGTTGTTAGTTGCGAAGTCGTGTCCGACCCATTGCGACCCCATGGACAACGTTCCTCCAGGCCTTCCTGTCCTCTACCATCTTCTGGAGTCCATTTAAGCTCAGGCCTCCTGCTTCAGTGACTCCATCCAGCCACCTCCTTCTCTGTCGTCCCCTTCTTCTCTTGCCCTCCATCTTTCATAAACTGGCATAAAAAACAAGATTGAACAGAATTTAATGTCAGTGAAAAATGAGAAACTGAAATTTACAGATTTGCTTATTCTTAGATATGTTTAAGACTCCTTGAATACAGTGAGACATCTGATTGCAATCTAAAGATTAAAATTCTAGAATAACACACTCATGTGATCTGGTGCAGTATAACAATTAAGGTCTTGAACTATAACCAGGAAGATACAGGTTCAAATCAACTCCACATAAGCTCAGGGTTGGGTCAGTCATAATTGCTCAACCTAAGATATTCATTAATCTGCCAATTTATTTATTCTGCTTTTAAATAGCTGCTCCAGCAAATAGCAAAGAAATCAATCATGCTTACAATCAAATAAAACCAGCCTTGTTTTTCAGCAATTTTCCAAATGAGATTCCTGCACAAAATTGCCACTAGCCCCCATACTGATAGAAAATGTCATAACATCTTTGACTTTTTCTCCCACTTATTAAAAAGCACATTTTTCTTCCTTTGTTCTGACTAAAGGTAAAAAAAAAAAAAAAACGAGAAATGCAGTCAATCACAACTGTTTTTTTTTAACAAAGATATTCTGCCTGCCAATATATATATATATATATATATATATATATATATATATATATATATATATATATATATATATATAGATCAGCTATGCAAGTAAAAATATGACTCTTGGGTATGTTCATATTAAAATCAATAAATAGTCGAACACCAAGAGAATAAAATAAAATTATACAAAAGTTAAAAATGTTAAAACTTTTATTTATTAGACCTAGCTTTCGTCAAGAGCTCTTGACATCATCAGGGTGTAAACGGCAGTCGTTGGGAGGGCTTATATGCAGCCTCCAATCATTTGCGCTCAGCTCTTAGATCGTGTCATAGGTCCCAGCTGTGTGCATTGTGATCCAAGTGTGTATCCTGCATTGGGGTGTGGTTGTTTCTCGCCCCTTCTACGTATGCTGTTACGTGTGTCTTTCTCGCTAGTTCTAAAACTAGCTGGGGTATTTCCCCTTTCCTTGCAGTTAGTGCATTTATTGATTTATATATATATATATATATATATATATATATATATATATATATATATATATATATATATATATAAATCAATAAATGCACTAACTGCAAGGAAAGGGGAAATACCCCAGCTAGTTTTAGAACTAGCGAGAAAGACACACGTAACAGCATACGTAGAAGGGGCGAGAAACAACCACACCCCAATGCAGGATACACACTTGGATCACAATGCACACAGCTGGGACCTATGACACGATCTAAGAGCTGAGCGCAAATGATTGGAGGCTGCATATATATATATATATATATAGGTCTTTGGTTGTTCGGGTTTTCTCCCGCGTAAAATTGGAATGTATATAACCCCCCCAAACACATCTTAGATCTGACCAACCACTGCCTATCCAACACATACTTCATCTATAATGGACAAAAATACAAACAAACAGAAGGAGCACCCATGGGATCACCCCTCTCACCTGTCATTGCCAACCTCTACATGGAACACTTTGAAACCCAAGCTCTAGAAAAATCGGATCACAAACCCAAACTCTGGCTCAGATATGTAGACGACACCTTCATAATCTGGCCACATGGGAAAGAAAAACTGGACAACTTCCTCACACACCTCAACAGCCTACACCCCAAAATACAGTTCACCATGGAAACAGAAGCTAACAACCAACTTCCCTTCCTGGATGTCTTAGTCTACAAGAAATCCAATGGCTCCCTAGGACACACCATCTACCAGAAGAAAACACACACAAACCGCTATCTGCACGCTCTCTCACACCACCACCCAGCACAGATCAACTCTGTAGCCAAGACACTCATCTCCAGAACAAAATGCTTAGCTGACGAACAACACCTAAAACCCGAACTACACACTCTCACCAATGTACTAACATCCAATGGATTCCATAGAAATAAGATTACAAACCTAATCCAAAAAGAAACCCCCACCAAAATCCAAGACAAAGAACAAGAAAACGGCAAAGCCCTCCTCCCATACATAAAAGGCACCACAGACAGAATCAGTAAGATCCTCCATAAACACAACATCAAAACAGCATTCTGCACAAACAGAAAAATATCCACCATCCTTAGAAACCCCAAAGATAAAATTGAATTAGAAAATCAAGGAGTATACGAAATCCCATGCACCACTTGTCCCACCACATACATCGGACAAACCAACAGAAGAATAAGTGCACGCATTGAAGAACATAAGAACTCAGTCAAAAAAGAGGAACCAACATCTTCCCTGGTCCAACACCTTAAAGCCACAGGACACGAAATTGACTTTAAAAATACCAGAACCATTGCCAAAAGTGAACATTTTAATAACAGAATAATCAGAGAAGCCATCGAGATAGAAAAACGCCCACACAGCATGAACAAACGAGATGATACCTCCCGCCTACCATCCATTTGGAAACCTGCCCTTATTGACAAACGACTCCCTAACCCCAAAATCTTAAACCCCTCTGCAACTCAGATAACCTGAGCACAACCAAACAGAACACTCCCCCAGCCAATCAGAGCACAGCCAAGCCCCTAACCATTCAGAACACACCTCCACCCAATCAGAACACAGCCAAGCTCCCATCCAATCAGTTCATACCCTCACTGGCAGTTAAAAGGAAGAAACAGCTAAACCACACATTGCTGCTCAAAGCAAGAAGCTAAAAACACCAGCCTGAAGATGACGAATGTGACTTCGTCGAAACGTTGCCAAGACACTTCCAATTTTACGCGGGAGAAAACCCGAACAACCAAAGACCTATATACAAATACCCGCGAAAACCTCAGAAAACAAATATCGAACCTCTACGGGGAGGAAATCCACCATCTGACCAGGACCTATGAAAAACTTGAAGTCCAAAGAGCTTCCATTTTATGTGACCTCGCATTCCTACGTAACTGCCGAGATCAAAATCTAATCCCCACATGTTTCCAACTGAAATTCCACTCCAACTCTGCAGCCACCAAACGGATCCTGAAAAGAACAGAATTGGCCCTAATCAGAAATGAACTTCACACAAAAAGATTCCTCCTAGACCGAATTAACAAAGATCTCCTCACACTCCACCTCAAACTCAGCAACAAGATCCACCCCGCACTTTGGGACAAATCCAAACAACTCGCCGTCTGGAGAGCTGAAACACAGACCACCCTCAAGACAGATACACACACCAACAAACTCCGAAGACTACAAGAACGCCAGAAACAAACCCCTCCTCCCTCACAGCCACACATGAAACAAACAGTGCATAACATCTCAGATAGGATCCTCACCAAAGCCGAAACCAATGTCCTTTCCAAAGGATTCAACTTTGCAGTCGCTCCCAAACACATCCCCACTGAAACCATTATATGTGGAGTTGAAACCAGCCTGACCAAAATCAACCCCGATGACGCTAACAAAATCAGACTCAAAATCACCAACATCCTCTGCACCAGCAAGCCACCCAAAAGCAACTTACCCAAAGAGGAACAGACAGCACTACGTAACCTGAAAGAAGACACCAGCATAATAATCCTACCAGCAGACAAGGGCAACGCCACGGTGGTTATGAACACATCTGACTACCAAACCAAATTAACCAACCTACTCCAAGACTCCACATACAAACCCCTAAATACAGATCCCACCACCTACCTGGAAAAAACCACCAGAACCAAGATAAAAGCCTCCCCCATTAGCGAAGAGATCCAGCAAAGAATCATTCCCAGAGAGAAATCATCCAGATGCCCTAAACTCTATGGTCTCCCCAAGATACACAAAGAAGGAACCCCACTCAGACCTATAGTCAGCTCCATAGGCTCACCTCTACAAAACCTAGCCAAATTTCTCGCCAAACAACTACAGCCCTATGCAGAATCCATCACCTCACACGTAAAAAACTCATTCCAGTTTATAGAGATCATAAAGAAACAAAACTTACAGCCCAGCGACCTACTAGTGAGCTTCGATGTCATATCCCTCTTCACCCAAGTGCCTATCAAAGAAGCCTTGACAGCTATTCAAAACAAATATAACCCCCCCAAACACATCTTAGATCTGACCAACCACTGCCTATCCAACACATACTTCATCTATAATGGACAAAAATACAAACAAACAGAAGGAGCACCCATGGGATCACCCCTCTCACCTGTCATTGCCAACCTCTACATGGAACACTTTGAAACCCAAGCTCTAGAAAAATCGGATCACAAACCCAAACTCTGGCTCAGATACGTAGACGACACCTTCATAATCTGGCCACATGGGAAAGAAAAACTGGACAACTTCCTCACACACCTCAACAGCCTACACCCCAAAATACAGTTCACCATGGAAACAGAAGCTAACAACCAACTTCCCTTCCTGGATGTCTTAGTCTACAAGAAATCCAATGGCTCCCTAGGACACACCATCTACCAGAAGAAAACACACACAAACCGCTATCTGCACGCTCTCTCACACCACCACCCAGCACAGATCAACTCTGTAGCCAAGACACTCATCTCCAGAACAAAACGCTTAGCTGACGAACAACACCTAAAACCCGAACTACACACTCTCACCAATGTACTAACATCCAATGGATTCCATAGAAATAAGATTACAAACCTAATCCAAAAAGAAACCCCCACTAAAATCCAAGACAAAGAACAAGAAAACGGCAAAGCCCTCCTCCCATACATAAAAGGCACCACAGACAGAATCAGTAAGATCCTCCATAAACACAACATCAAAACAGCATTCTGCACAAACAGAAAAATATCCACCATCCTTAGAAACCCCAAAGATAAAATTGAATTAGAAAATCAAGGAGTATACGAAATCCCATGCACCACTTGTCCCACCACATACATCGGACAAACCAACAGAAGAATAAGTGCACGCATTGAAGAACATAAGAACTCAGTCAAAAAAGAGGAACCAACATCTTCCCTGGTCCAACACCTTAAAGCCACAGGACATGAAATTGACTTTAAAAATACCAGAACCATTGCCAAAAGTGAACATTTTAATAACAGAATAATCAGAGAAGCCATCGAGATAGAAAAACGCCCACACAGCATGAACAAGCGAGATGATACCTCCCGCCTACCAGCCATTTGGAAACCTGCCCTTATTGACAAACGACTCCCTAACCCCAAAATCTTAAACCCCTCTGCAACTCAGACTAACCTGAGCACAACCAAACAGAACACTCCCCCAGCCAATCAGAGCACAGCCAAGCCCCTAACCATTCAGAACACACCTCCACCCAATCAGAACACAGCCAAGCTCCCATCCAATCAGTTCATACCCTCACTGGCAGTTAAAAGGAAGAAACAGCTAAAACCACACATAAAGCACCAGCAAGATGACGAATGTGACTTCGTCGAAACGTTGCCAAGACACTTCCAATTTTACGCGGGAGAAAACCCGAACAACCACAGACCTATATACACATACCCGCGAAAACCTCAGAAAACATATATATATATATATATATATATATATATATATATATATATATATATATATATATATATATTCAAAAAGAATATGCACATATCCAGATCTGCCCTTTTTTCAGACTCTGGTTATCTTCCAGCAACAGCAAAAGACATTTGCAAAAAAAAAAAAAAAAGAAAGAAAGAAAGAAAAGAACGGATGCTTTGAAAAATGTGCATGGAAAATGCGTAGATTAAAAAAAAAACCTGCGTAGATCGTGCAAGTGCCTTCGCAAAACTTTTGGGTCAATTTTATTAACACTGGGAAGAACAAGATGTGGATCAGGGAGCTGAGGAATTCAGAAGGAATAAAATTGGATAGATTGCCCTAATTTAAAGTGGTAGAAGCCCTACGCCCACTGCCTGATGCGGATCCTCTTCCTACTGCTATTCTGGTCCGATTTCCCTCCTTTCCTGTAAATGGAACTTCTCTCTCATCAGCTGCTACAAAACGCATTTGCATTATCCTGGGTCATGTATCATCCTTCATTTATGAGAAACAGTCTTTTTTATCTGTCTGTCTGTCTGTCTGTCTGTCTGTCTATGCCTGATTTGGGCTGTTAAAGATCTTACGTTCACGCTTGTGGGCATCTATTCTTAGACTGCTTGGTGGTGTCATGCTTGCTCCAGGTTTTCATCTGGCTTCTCTTATTCTGTGCAACATTATGCCATATCCTGTTGGCTTCTCTGCGGTGGGATGCCAAGGCAGATTAGGCTGTGCTTACTGGACTGTTTCTGAGTCAGGTGCCGTCATCACATGGCCTCTCCTGGCAGACGGTGGGATGGAAGTCCAATATTATTGTAATCTCTTGCCTTGAGGTTGACCTCAAATGACTCCCTTGGATTACCCATCTCATTTCACGGTTACTTTATAAGTTGGGAGGGAAGGAGGGGGAGAGAAATAGAGACAGAAGAGACACCCCCCCACACACACAGGGAGAGAGAGAGAGAGAGAGAGGGAGGGAGGGAGGGAGGGAGGGAGAGAGAGAGAGAGAGAGAGAGAGAGAGAGAGAGAGAATGAGAGACTGAAAAAGTAGATGATTGCTTTTGCCATTACTAATTTGGTGCTTTTATTTTTTGCTTTTATTAACTTCATACAAAAAAGATATAAAAATAAACATTTAAAAACAACCACAACAAAAGATTAACCAACCATCACTGCTATACAAGGCCTACGTATACCAGACATGTACATTTATAATTCTTCTACATCAGACATGTCAAACCTGCGACGTCACGTGATGTCGCGCAATGATTCGGGATGGTTTTGCCATTGCTGGCAATGGGGTGGGCATGGCTTCTGGATGACGCATCCAGCCCATGGGCCAGTAGTTTGACATCCCTGTTCTACATCATCGTGAGCCAATGGTGGCGCAGTGGTTAGAATAAAGAACTGCAGGCTAATTTTGCTGACTGCCAGCTGCCTGCAATTTGGCAGTTCGTTTCTCACCAGCTCAAGGTTGACTCAGCCTTCCCTCCTTCCCAGGTCGGTAAAATGAGGACCCAGATTATAGGGAACAATATGCTGACTCTGTAAACCACTTAGAGAGGGCTGTAAAGCACTGTGAAGTGGTACATAACTCTAAGTGCTATTGCTATCATTACAGTAAAAGGTACCCCCTATTTCATGAGAGTCAATCAGAGCTAATCTACCTTGGTTAAATAATAGTTGTTAATAGCAGCAACTCTGCAAATCCTAGAGTAATGGTGCTCACGTGTTTATTTATTCCAGTGGTGAAAAAGAAGCCTTTTTATGTAGAGCATGGAGTTTCCACTCTCTTTGCCCAGATGCCAACTTTCATGAAAAGGAAAAGAGTTCAAAAGGGTTTTCAGAGGAGAAATAACAAACTGAAGATACAGAGGAAGAAGTGATGAGGAAAATCCTGGACTGTGCTGAGATGGACAAATTAACAAAAGAGATAAAAGAAAAGGAAGACACAGAGTACTATCTAACATGGAACAAGTGGTATGACTGGTTAGAGACCAGAAATAATAGAGGAGAATAAATATGAAAAGGTCAAAAATGAAAATATGTGTATAATAATGTATAATAATAATAATATGAATTATTCTTAGTAAGAAGTAGAATATAAAGGAAGAAAAATGTAAATAAGAAACAACGGGGCAACAAGGACAAATATTCTAAAGAAGAATAAGGGGGGAAATGTAAATAATAGAAGATTACCGTTGTGTAATTGCTGTAAAAAAAAGGGGAGAGGAGTATATACTGTGTGTGTATGTGTGTTATGTTTTGCTTTGTTTTGTTGGTTAAAAATAATAATAAAAAATAAAAAAAACAAACAAACTGAAGATAGCTGTGCTTAAAACAGATCCAGAGACTGCAGCAGAACAAAAGGACAGTGAGCAGCCTTGAGATGACCCATGAATGCTCCGTACAGGTGCTCCTCTCAAAAGACATCAAGTCAGCATCTTTGGCAGGTTTAGACCTCCGGGAGACGAGGGAATGGCCCTCTTGCTCAGATTGCGGTCTGCGTCCTTGCAAGGACAATAAGTCTGCATACTTTCTTTTCTAATCACTTTTTGAAATTTCCTTCAATTCTTAGTGAAAACAATTTAAGGGCCTTTAAAAAAAAACAAAAACTGGAATCAGCAGCAAAAAGGAAATTATAACTCCGATTTTAGAAAACTGCAAATGAACTAAGAGTCCCCGAAATTTGAAATAAGATTTTCATGCTAATTATAAGAATCCGTTCCAATGGGCAAATACTTTCATTTTGATTTCTTTTCTTTTCTTTTTTTAAAAAAGCATGACAGGATGGGACTTTGAAAGTTGGACACTAGAGGGAACTAGAAGGAAATAAATACTACAATTGTAGGAGGAGAGCGCTTAAATTTAACTTACATTATAATGCAGAATGGAGCAAAATACTTCCTCATTTGGCATAAGGGAGGGTAGTTTTGAACAATGGACCAAGTAAGTAAGAGTGTCTGCCTCTATGGATAGACTGCGTCTCAAAGATGTCATGGAAGAGGATCAAGTTTTCCCAGAAAAGACCAAGATTCATCTGAAAGGGGATTTAAAAATGAAAAGCTACAAACATGTTATGGGAAAAAGTCATCATCCCTTTTTGAAGGAAGAAAGCTGAGTTCCCTTCTTAATGCTTGGCAGCCCCCAGAATTTACATTTACATTTACATCTGCAGCTTACATTCTGGAATGTAAACTATGAAAGTATCAAGAGGGCATGCAAGCTTAATGTAAGGACCCACCCCACTTTGCATCTTAAGAAGACAGAACTCTTGGAATAGCTCTTCCAACAGGAATCCTTTATTAAGAGAAAATGGTTGCAGGCATGCTAGACAGGACTTGGGGTTCAAGCTCTCCCATTCAAGGTTTTAAGGGTTTCCCCAGTAGTCCCACCCAATCAACCCCCCTTCCAGTGATAGTTTCAAGTATCACAATTCCATCCCCTTTCTTCTTCCGTCTGGATGGAGACTTCAGATAACTACATGAAAGGCAATTACTCTTCTTTGATATGTTAAAGCTTAGAGGCCACAATAAACACACATTCAGTCCTTTGAAGTGTGCTGAAGGAAGTGAGGGCCATAAAGCCCCTTTGCTCTCCCCCTTTTCTCCCTCTTATGGCAGAATCCAGAGAAGGCAGAATTGGGAGTTTCTATGTTTGATAATTAAAGATGAAATATAATTGGATTCTGACATCCGGCCCCTCTTAACAATAAGAGAGATCCACCTGAAAGAAAACACAAGTAAAAAATTTAGTTAGGCTTGTTAGGATACTCTGTGTGAAACTTCTTCAATAGCTTCGGGGCTCTGACGTGACGTTTATGGACCCACTCATTTTGTGAGGCAGGGAGGTGTTTCCAGGCAACTAGGTACTGAGTTGTTCCACGATATCTCCTAGAGTCAAGGATCTCTTTTATTTCGAAGTGTTGTTCCCCCTCCACCATGATTGGAGGTGGTGGGGGGGGGATTTTTGGCCGTAGAGGTGACTGATGCTCTCTTTTCAGCAAGCTGCAATGAAAAACTGGGTGTATTTGCCTGAGGTTTTTGGGTAATTCTAATTCTACTGTTACTGGATTTATGATCCTTTTAATTGGAAAAGGTCCTATATATTTTGGTCCAAGTTTTTTACAGGGCTGTAGGGACTTTAGGTATTTTGTAGATAAGTACACCATTTCTCCTATAATGAATGGTGTAGGCTCAACCCTTTTTTTTATCGGCTTGTGCTTTGTATGCCCGCCTAGCTTCATCTAGTGATTTTCTGACTATTGGCCCGGTGTTTTGTAGGTTTTCCATCCATTCTTTCAGTGAAGGGATCGTTGGTTCTTTTGGGGTTAACTCTGGCATAGGGTTGAAACTTTGGCCGTTGGCTCTTTGAAAAGGAGTGTAGCCTGTGCTGGAGTGGACTGCATTATTGTAGGCAACTTCTGCAAAAGGAAGTAAGTCCGTCCAATCACTCTGTTGGAAATTTAAAAAACATCTCAAATATTGCTCAAGTACCGACTGGCAGCGTTCCGCTTGTCCAACTGTCTGAGGGTGATGGCTAGATGTCAGTCCCTGAGTGGTCCCTAAGAGGGATAAAAATTCCTTCCAAAATGTAGACGTAAATTGCACTCCCCTATCAGAGATGATGCGTTGGGGTGCCCCGGGCAATCTGTAAATGTGCTGGATAAAAAGTTTTGCTAAGGCCTTTGCAGTGGGAATTTTTTGGCAAGGGATAAAGTGCACCTGTTTGGAAAATAGGTCCGTGACTGTCCAGATAACAGTATTCCAATTGCTTTCAGGCAATTCCACTATAAAATCCATGGCTATTTCCCTCCAGGGGGCTGAGGGACTTGCCACTGGTTGTAACAGCCCTGGCGATTTCCCTTGCAAACCTCTTTGCTGATGCACAGGTTGGGCAGCTGGCAACATAACTTTCTATGTCCTTTTTTATTGATGGCCACCAAAATTGCCGTTTAATTAAGTGTAAAGTTTTTACAAATCCAAAATGCCCTGCTGATTTTGTGTCATGGCAAAGTTGCATGAAAGTTAGTCTTTGAGTTGTTGGTATATATAACTTTTCCCCTACCCAAGGCAATCCGTCTCTCATTGTGCACACATGTTTGTTTTTCTGGAACCAATCATCTGTTTCCAAACTTTTTCTGAATTCAATCCCAGTTTGGCTGTCCAGTTGTGGTTTTATTTTGGCTTGGGTTCTTGTGGTTACTGGCGCTGCCAGTTGTGATTCTGCCATTATTGGTCTAGAGTCTGTGGTTCGTGCGCTGTTATATTGGGGCATGCGAGATAGTGCATCTGCCAGGAAGTTCTTTCTTCCTGGTAAATGTTTGAGCTTAAATTGGAATTGGTGAAAATGCTGGGACCAGCGGGCTTGGTTGGGATTGAGTTTCCTGGAAGTTTTCAGGGCTTCTAAATTTTTGTGATCAGTCCATACCTGGAAGGGGATTTTGTTGCCTTCCAGGAACTGTCGCCACGTGAGTAATGCCCAACGTATCCCATAAGCCTCCTTCTCCCATACGGGCCAGCGCTGTTCTGTTTCCGTGAGTTTCTTAGATGTATATGCACAGGGTTGCAATACTGCATCATCATTTTCTTGTAATAGCACAGCCCCCACTGCCACATCACTTGCATCTGCCTGTATTATGAAGGGTTTGTCCATGTCTGGGTGCCTTAGTACTGGTTCGGCAGAAAAAAGTCTCTTTAGTCTCTCAAACGCTGCTTGGCACTCCATTGTCCATGTTAGTGGCTGGCTAGGTTTTACTGAGGATGTTCCCTTCGTTTTTAGTAAGTTAGTGAGGGGCAAGGCTATCTGTGCAAATGAGGGGATGAATTGGCGGTAAAAATTTGCAAAGCCCAGGAAACTTTGTAGTTGCTTTCTTGTGCGGGGTGGTGCCCATTCTAATACTGCTCTGACCTTCTCTGGGTCCATTTCAATGCCCTGTGGGGATATGCGATAGCCTAGGTAGTCTATCCTTTCCTGGTGGAATTCGCATTTTGAGAGTTTGGCATATAGGTGAGCGGCTCGCAGCTTCTTTAAAACCGCTCTGACAAGTTTGACGTGTTCTTCTTTTGTTTCGGTAAAGATAAGAATGTCGTCCAAGTAAACAAGGACCCCCTTAAACAGGTGCTCCCTTAGAACGTCATTGATTAATTGCATAAAGACTGCAGGGCCCCCTTGTAATCCAAATGGCAAGACTTTGAATTGATAGCACCCCCTGGGGCAGTTAAATGCAGTCTTCCATTCGTCCCCTTCCTTGATTCTCACGCGATAGTAAGCTTCCCTTAGGTCTAGTTTAGAAAAATTTTTCCCTTTCGATAGGTGTGACAGCATGTCTTTCATGAGGGGCAGCGGGTATAGGTTGCTTTCACTGATTGTGTTCAGGGCCCTATAATCCACGCATAAACGTAAAGAGCCATCCTTCTTCTCTCTAAAAAGGACCGGGGCAGCCACTTTAGGCTTAGCTGGTTCAATGAAACCTCTCTCCAGGTTTTTTTTTATAAATCTTTCCATTTCCTCCTTCTCCTTTGGGCTCATGGAGTATAATCTGGGTTTCGGAGTTTTGCCCCAGGCTTGAATTCAATGGTACAGTCTGTGGGTCGGTGGGGGGGAAGCTCATTCGCCCTCTCCTCACTGAAGACTTCAGCAAGGTCCCTATATTCCTCTGGTATTTCTGTTAATCTTTTTTCCTCTCCTATGGATGCTTTTTCTATTCTTGATTCTGGTAGCCTCTCTTGGGGTTTTAAGTCCATAGGGTCCCCCTTCGGGAATTTGATTTCTGTCGTCCTCCAATTTACCCAGGGGTTCCATTTTTTCAACCATTCCATCCCTAGAATCATTGGGCATTCCATGCCTGGGGTCACCACAAACGTTATGTCCTCCTCATGTTTGCCCAGGGAGAGGTGTATTGGTAGAGTGGCTAGGGTAGCTGGCACCCCCCCCCTGCTATGGATCCATCTAACTGGCCAAATGAGATTGGTTGTTCCAGTCTCCTGGATGGGATGCCCAGATTCCCCACTAGTGTTGGGCTAATGAGGCAGCGGGTGCAGCCAGAGTCTATTAAGGCTTTCACCTTCACAGCTTCGGGCATGGGGGGGATTAATATAGTCACTGTTTTGAAGATGGGTGTGATGCGTCCACTTACCAGGGGTTCGCCTTCCGAGCTGTCATCTGAGGCATCCACCGTCCCTGTGGTGTAGGCTGGAGTTCTTTCCCCTTGGTGAGCAGAGGTGGGGTTTTCTGCAATTTCCATCATTTTCATGGCTGTTTCTTTTGGCTTAGCTGAATACCCTCTGGGTTTGTTGATTGGGGATCTGTCTGGGTTGTGCTGGGGGGCCTTTGAGCGGCATTCTACAGCTCGATGCCCTTCTCTTCCGCACTTGAAACACCCCATCTGCTTCTTGGCTGTATCCGATGATTTCACCGGTTGGTGTGTCAGCTCAGGCGGGGGGCGGCTCCATTGTTTTCCTCGGCGATGCCTCTTCAATATGTCGATCTCTGCTTCCTCTGCCAAGACGTACCATTCCTCAAGTCGATGTGGGTCTCCTCGGGGCAGGCAAGCATCATATAGATCATAGTTTAGTCCGTCTTTGAAACGGCCAAGGAGGATGTCTTCTGGCCAATTCAGTTTGCTGGCAATGGCTCGGAATTCTTGTGTATACTCAGCCACTGGGCGTTTGCCCTGCCTCATCGTTGTTATTCTTTCACGGGCTTTGCGATCAGCCAGGGGGTCTTCAAATCGTCTTCTCAACGAGGACATGAAACGGTTGAAGTTACTGAGTTCTGGGGCATTGGAGTCATGCAGGTTCACCACCCAATCTGCAGCTGGTCCATCCAGGGCAGATTGCACGATCCGGATGCGGGCTTTGTCGCTGGGGATGTCCTGCCCATATTCCTCCATGTAGCTGAGGACTTGGGTTAGGAAAAACCCCAAGCGTGTTGGCTCCCCTTTGAATTTCACCTCCAACGGTGGACGTCTTGGAATGGATCGGTGCCTCCATTGTGGGTGGTAGTGTCTTCCGTCCAGATTTCCATCTGTGGTCCGGTAGGGGGTGGGAGCTCCTGGATCAGTAAATGTCCCTGGGGTTGCAGGTTCCACGTCCCCCTCGGTGTCTCTCCCTTTGTGGCTCCAGGAACTGGGGCGGGCGTAGGGCTCAGGAATCTCCTCTCCTAGGGAGCTGAGAGTTCTCTTCATCAGGTCAATAGCTCTCTCTAGGATCCAGTCTGAGTACGGCATACAGCTTCCTCCCTCTTCACTTGCGTGCAGGGATTTCTCCATCTCCTGCTTCCATTCTGGTTGCTTGGTCCCCCGTCTCAGGGTCACTTTTCTTGATTCCTTTCCCCACTCGCTTTTCTTTCCAACGCCCATCGACCAGCTAGGCTTGTGGTCCTGTGTCTCCACCACTTCTTCTTCTGAGAAATCTGGCCTCTCGGATCCCAACATCTGGCAAGGTTCCAACTGGGTCAGCGGCTCTCTTTCCAGGGAGTTTTCTCCCTCTCTTGCTTCGTTGTCTGACATGGTAAATTTTTGCAAAATCCCCCGGCAAGGGTCTACCTTCCAGGTGGATTAATTTTGCAAGTCCTGTCTAATGTAAGGACCCACCCCACTTTGCATCTTAAGAAGACAGAACTCTTGGAATAGCTCTTCCAACAGGAATCCTTTATTAAGAGAAAATGGTTGCAGGCATGCTAGACAGGACTTGGGGTTCAAGCTCTCCCATTCAAGGTTTTAAGGGGTTCCCCAGTAGTCCCACCCAATCAACCCCCCTTCCAGTGATAGTTTCAAGTATCACAATTCCATCCCCTTTCTTCTTCCGTCTGGATGGAGACTTCAGATAACTACATGAAAGGCAATTACTCTTCTTTGATATGTTAACGCTTAGAGGCCACAATAAACACACATTCAGTCCTTTGAAGTGTGCTGAAGGAAGTGAGGGCCATAAAGCCCCTTTGCTCTCCCCCTTTTCTCCCTCTTATGGCAGAATCCAGAGAAGGCAGAATTGGGAGTTTCTATGTTTGATAATTAAAGATGAAATATAATTGGATTCTGACACTTAATGCCCTACATCAGGGGTGTCAAACTCAATTTCATTGAGGGCCGCATCAGCATTGTGGTTGCCTTTGGGGGGACCAGGTGGGTGTGGCCAGGGTGGGTGTGGCCTACTGCGTGGGCATGGATGGAGTGGGTATGGCCTACTGGGTGGGCATGGCCAGCTCTACATCGTTTGCGTCAAGGGTGCCTGTGGGAGGCTGGGCAGGAGTGGGACAGATCTGAGGGTCTCTGGCAGAAGGGGCTGGGACTGGGGCAAGTGCCAAGGCATGGTCCACTGGAGGAGCCTCACTGTTCCTCTTAGGCCATGTGGGGGGTGGCTGGATGGGCAGCAGAGGTCAAGTGCCCAGCCTGGCCCTCGAGCACCCGCGGCACCAAGCCCAGCCCCACTTCCCCAAGGGGGCGCCCAGCTGCACTTACCTCCTCCTCAAGGCTGCGGCTGCTGTGCTTGCTCTCCTTAGCCAGGTTGCTCATGATGGGTACAAGGGCAAAGTCAGAGGGAAGCCCATTCCCTCTCCATGAGAGGAGACCCGGCTTTGTATCCAAAGCTTCCTTAGCAATAGGATGGGAGACCCCCAGGATAGGCCAGGAGGAGGGGGCAAGGGGATGGTGAAAGGGCAGCAGGGCAGGACTAAGGCAGGACTTCCCTCAGACCCTCCCTCTCCTTTTTTCCTTCTTTCCTCCCCAACTGCTGAGCCCTCAAGAGAGGTTCATCCTTTCTTTACTCTGAACCTGGGTAACAAAGCAGATCACAAGCAACTAACCTTCCCATCGCCTTGCATCATGCATTATGTTCCTTGGAACTGACGAATTGGACTGAACCCCAAGAAAGCTAATGTCACAATAAATTTGCAAAGCTTTTAAAGTGACCCAGGAGTCTTTGCTATGAGTTATTTCCTTTGTTAAACAAACAAACAAACAAACAAATCAGAGAATGATGCAGAAATGAGACTGGATATACTTGTATGAATTTGTAGGGGAAAGAGACGAGATAAGATCTGCCCTTCACTAGTCTTCTACCATCCCTTGAATTAAGGTAGAAGAGGATGAAACTTTAAAGCCCCATCCTGCTTTAGAAGTATGAACTAGGCCAGGGGTAGGCCACCTTGGCTCTTTTATGACTCGTGGACTTCAACTCCCAGAATTCCTGAGCCGGCATGGCTCAGCTTGGAAACTTCTCCCTTTCCCCTCAGCATGGCTGGCTCAGGAATTCTGGGAGTTGAAGTCCACAAGTCATAAAAGGAGCCAGGGTTGCCTACCTCTGGCCTAGGCCTAGGCTGCTTTATGACATGTGGACTTCAACTCCCAGAATTCCTGAGCCGACATGACTCAGCTTGGAAACCTCTCCCTTTCCCCTCAGCATGGCTGGCTCAGGAATTCTGGGAGTTGAAATCCACGAGTCCTAAAAGAGCCAAGGTGGCCTAGCCCTGAACTAGGCAATGATGCTTCCAAAGAAGCAACTTGTGAGACAGGAAGAGTGCTTTTCATTGCTCCAGAATCTTCCCAAGTGGTCACAACCATGTCAATTCAGCCTCTGGAAAGCCACCTTGTAGGGAACACTCTGATGATCCTCAGAATGATGCATTGAATTGTAACGATGATAGTTACTTAGTCTGTCACTCTCAGTACTATGCAGGAAGGGTAGATGCCGAGTTATACTCCAGCTACAATAAAACTATTGACCCAGAGAACAGTTTGGTAAGATAACAAGAGAGGCTTGATTGCCGTTCAGTATCTGTCATGGTCCACTGTCCAAACTGATTACTTTATTGTAGCTAAAAGAAAGGCCAGCCTGGACAAAAGCTGCTGAAGCAGAGTTGTCTGCATAAGCATGGAAGACCATGAGCAAGCAAGATTATAAGTAGGAGGTTTAGGGGGAGAACATTGGAGAATAATGCCACCACAACGCCCTTACTCAGCCCTATATGATTAAAAAAGGGAATCATGCTCAGATGAGATATTGTTGGAGATGAATCCCATGCTCCAAATTTGTATTCCTTCCTTCCTTCCTTCCTTCCTTCCTTCCTTCCTTCCTTCCTTCCTTCCTTCCTTCCTTCCTTCCTTCCCTCCTTCCTTCCCTCCTTCCTTCCTTCCTTCCTTCCTTCCTTCCTTCCTTCCCTCCTTCCTTCCCTCCTTCCTTCCCTCCTCCTTCCCTCTCTTTCCCCTCTCTCTCTCCCTCTCTTCTTCCATCCCTCCCTCCCTTCCTTCCCTCTATCCTTTCCTTCCCTCCTCCCTCCCTCTCTTTCCTCTCCCTCTCTCCTTCCTTCCTTCCTTCCTTCCTTCCTTCCTTCCTTCCTTCCTTCCCTCTTTTCTTCCCTCCTTCCTTCCCTCCTCCCTCCCTCTCTTTCCCCTCCCTCTCTCCCTCTCTTCTTCCCTCCCTCCCTCCCTTCCTTCCCTCTATCCTTTCCTTCCTTCTTCCCTCCCTCTCTTTCCTCTCCCTCTCTCCTCCTCCTTCCTTCCTTCCTTCCTTCCTTCCTTCCTTCCTTCCTTCCTTCCTTCCTTCCCTCCCTCCCTCCCTCCCTCCCTCCCTCCCTCCCTCCCTTCTCTGCCAGCATTTGAGGGAAGAAGTGTCTTGAATAACTATCCAGGCACTGGTTACACAACAATGAAGATTTTAAGGCTGATGGATGTGAGTCAATCTAGCCAGGTGGATGCTCCGTGCAAACTGCCTTTGTTGCAAGATCTTGTGGCAGAAGTGAGATTAGCCATGGGGATTTATTTGCCAAATTTATAGATCTGCCTTTTGTCAGAATGATTTTTATATTGTTCTTAACTGCAGTGGCAGTCTATAAATTACACTTGATCATATGCAGACACACGGACACACACACACACACACACACACACACACACACACACTGTTGAAAGAAACTGGAAAAATATGAAGCTTCAAGCAAGTGCCAACCCCAAGAAAAGGAAAGATATTCTGAGCTACAGCAGAAATACACTCACATTTAGGCTTGCTAAGATTTTCAAAGACATAAAACTTGGTGACATGCTGTCATTATCTACTTATCAGTGGATAAGTTTCACTTTCTGGAAATTGTCTTAGTAAATATTGCAGATTCTCTCTCTCTCTCTCTCTCTCTCTCTCTCTCTCTCTCTCTCTCTCTCTCTCTCTCATATCATATGTCAAAGTTTCCCTCCGCCACTTTTTGTGAAATAACTTTGTTTTCCCTCCATAATATTTTCTTTTTAAATAATAACTTGGCAACTAGGTCATTTTTTCTTGCCTAACATTTGTTCCACAGATGCATAGATTTATCACAATTAAGATGCTATAAGAAACAGGTTATGGAACATCTAATGGAAGAGTTGGGGCTTCAACTTTGCATGGCAGAGACAAACTAATTTACATAACTGATGATGGTGAGGATGATGATTGAGATGATGATGATGATGATTGTGATGATGATGATTGTGATGATGATGATTGTGATTGTGATGATGATGGGATGTGAATGTCCTCCAGGACTAAACTGCGTCATTGGGTACCAGTGAGTGACATGGAAAAGATTGAAGAAGGCAACTGTCAGGCCTGCCGCAATTTGACCCCTTAGGAAAGAAAAACCTTTGACTCCATTTGGTTAAAGCCAAGGGCCCATTGGGTGGGTGTGGCCCATTGGGTGGGTGTGGCCTATTGGGTGGCCCATTGGGTGGGTGTGGCCTATTGGGTGGCCCATTGGGTGGGTGTGGCCTATTGGGTGGCCCATTGGGTGGGCGTGGCTGCGGTGGTAACGGCAGACTGAGTGGGACTAAAAAGTTCAATCAATCCATTCCAACTTGGCAAGATTTTTTTTCCCCTGAGAGAAGTTGAAATTGATTGATTGATTGAACCTTTTTTTTTTTTTGCACACAGCAGTGGAGGCCTAAAGCAAAAAGGATTTAGAAAACCCAGCTGAAGGCCTAGGACTGGACTGATGGCACATGTGCTCACAGAGAGGGCTCTGTGTGCCACCTGTGGTATGTGTGCCATAGGTTCACCACCACGGTTCTAAGGGGAATATTACTTTTCAGTTGGACCCTTCAAAACAGGATGCCTAACAGGGACCTGACCACCTTCTGTAAAGTAACCCTCCATGCCAGTGGATTCTGGAGCTCTTCCTTAGATGGGGAAGGGACAGGCCAGTAGGAAGAGCTAGAGTGATAGGCTCTTGGCATCTTAGCCCTGCTCAGCATCTGTCAAATGGGCATGCAAACTGGAGCCCCTTATGTAAACGCTAAAAACAAAATATTTAGTTTTTAGATGGTAAGATTGTTGAGGGGAACAGCATATTTGAAAACAAAATGACTTAGCTGTTTTCCTACCTGTCAGTTGCCAAAATCAGTCCTTTAGATACAGCTATAAAATAGTTGAACAGGCCTCTCCTAGCTAACTGGTGTTGCTTCAGAAGCTGGAAACCTGGCTACAGGCCAACCCTAATCAGCATAAAATCACTGAATTCCTTCATAGGTCCTCAGTGACTTGGATAGAAGCTTCTTCTCCTCATACTAAACATAATAATACAGCAGAGAGATTCTCTGAGAATCAGACTTTGTGGTATCCATAGCAGAACATCCAGGTTCAGCCAGAGTTTCATTCCATACGGCATTAACCTTGTGAACTCTCAAGTTTCCTCCTTCCGTTATATATTCAAGATGGACAGAATTTAATATTTATTTGCTATGTATATGTAGGGAAGTGAGTCTATACATATGTTGTTCATAGTATGTTTAGGTGTGTGTCATGTATGTGTTTCACTTTGAGAGCGGGCAACTAAATTTCATTTTTGATGTGTGCCGTTGTGCCCACAGTAAAAAAAAAAAGACAATAAAGGTTATCTTATCTTATCTTATCTTATCTTATCTTATCTTATCTTATCTTATCTTATCTTATCCTATCCTATCCTATCCTATCCTATCCTATCCTATCCTATCTTATCTTATCTTATCTTATCTTTGAATGCTGCTTGGCCAGAGTTATTTTACAACAGCCTCTCAAAGAAGAAACTGTTTCTCTCCAACTGAAGGCCACAAGTTTCATTGTGGTGCTTTCTGATCCAGATGAAATAAACCCACCATAATCCACTGCCAGCAATCCTCAGGTGGCTGGCTGGATTTGAAGTCCAAAACAATTGCTTAGCATCAAGTTGCCTACCTCTGGACTAAACTGGACTAAAGGGCGGAAGGTCATCAGAGGGAGATCCAACCTAGAAGTAAGGAGAAATTGTCTGACAGCGAGAGCAATTAATCAATGGAATAGCTTGCCTCCTGGGGTTGTGGGTGCTCCATCACTGGAGGTTTTCAAAAATAGAGTGGACAACCATTTGACTGGAATGGTATGAGGCTCCTTCCTTGAGCAGGAGATTGGACCAGAAGATGTTCCTCTTGTATGATATCAATCCAGAAAAAAGTCTTCCATGGAGACAATTCATTGAACTTCAACAATAGGTTAGCAAACAATATTCTATCAAAGAGATTTCTATGGTGGCACGCTATATATCAGATTGCTTCTACTGCTGCATACTACTACTACTACTACTACTACTACTACTACTACTACTAATAATAATAATAATAAAGTTGGAAGGAACCTTGGAAGTCATCTAGTTCAACCCCCTGCTCAGGCTGGAAACCTTATACCATTTCAGACAAATGGTTGTCCAGTCTCTTCTTAAAAACTTCCAGTGTTGGAAGTTCACCATTCTGGAGGCAGGTTGTTCCACTGGTTAATTGTTCTAATTGTCAGAAAGTTTCTCCTTAGTTCTAGGTTGCTTCTCTCCTTGATTAGTTTTCATCCATTGCTTCTTGTCCTGCCTTTGGGCACTTTGGAGAATAGCTTGACTCCCTCTTCTTTGAGGCAGCCCCTCAGATATTGGAAGACTGCTATCATGTCCCCCCTTGTCCTTCTCTTTATTAAACAAGACATACCCAATTCCAGCAACCGTTCCTTATATGTTGTAGCCTCCAGATCTCTCATCATCTTTGTTGCTCTTCTCTGTACTCTTTCTAGAGTCTCAACATCTTTTTCACATCTGGATGCAGTATTTAGTGTTAGCAGTACATGAATACTCTGGATTAAAAAATGAGGGCTAAATTTGTTCATTTTTGCAGTTCCTTAACTACTCTAAGGAAGAGAAGGACTAGGAGCAACAGAATAGCAGTGTTTCGATATCTCAGGGGCTACCACAAAGAAGAGGGAGTCAAGCTATTCTCCAAAGTGCCGGAAGGCAGGACAAGAAGCAATGGATGGAAATTAATCAAAGAGTGATCCAACCTAGAACTAAGGAGAAACTTCCTGACAGTGAAAACAATTAACCAGTGGAATGACTTGCCTCCAGAAGCTGAGGGCGCCCCATCGCTGAAGGCTTTTAAGAAAAGATGGGACAACCATTTGTCTGAAATATTATAGAGTTTCCTACTTGAGCAGGGGGTTAGATTAGAAGATCTCCAAGATCCCTTCCAATTCTACTATTCTGTTGTAAATGATACCCACAAGTCACTAATATCCAGTTACTACAATTCAGGACCTCAAGCATTTAGGTAAAAGTATAAAATCCACGCAGTGGGGGAAGATACACATAAAAACATTTAGCGCATTCTCTTATATTCTTTCATGTTTAGTCAAATTGTTTGCAAAAACATCCATATGAAAGAACTTTAAGACCTCCAAGTAACACAATATGCATTTGTTTTCTATTTTTCTACTCCACACCAGCATTTTAAAGGGGAAAAAAAAGAGCTCTGCTCCAACAGATGTGTGAATTGCAGTTTCTACTTTTCTCAGTGGAGGTTGTTCCACTGAGAGAAATTATTAGATTTCACCTAATATAGGAAAAAGGGCATGTGGAAGTGCATGTTTGAGGGAGAAATGTGTAAAGATTTTTTATTAATTTTTTAATGCAAACTCACCCAAATGTACGGTGGAAAAAGTATAACATTAGGGAAATGAGAAACTGAACAAAATCATATTTTAGGTTTGTCCATCCTTATATCTAGAATGAAGTTAAATTAACAGGTTATCCAAGAGAGACAAGGGTATGCGCGTGCACACACAAAATAAATCATAAATCAACTCCTGTGTCTGTCTCTTTGTCTGAATATTTTTCAGCATTTTTCTTGGCAGCAGTATAGAACTGTTTTATTATTCCTTTCTTTTAAGACGTTTTTCAACTTCATAACTCACCTCACACCAGTGAATTTCCTGGTGGTTTTACACCCCAGTCAATGTTGTTTTCAAAAATGTAATTCTCACAATAAAAATTAACTCTTTACGTGCATGAAGTTAGAGGTTAGGAGAAGGGGTAGTCTTATTATCCCTTGCAGAAATAGTGTTGACCTTCAAACAATTCTTAGTTAGAGATGTGGTTTAAAAACTTGTCTTTGTTTCTCACATTAATGTAAAAAATTGTTGGGTTAAATTAAACAAAATGGTTAGTCATTGTATCAGAAGATGTCTACAGAGGAAGTGGAGCCAGGAAGAACGCGGAAGGTGAAGAAGAAGCAGGCATGGGAAGCAAGTGGAGAAAAGTGAAACCAAAACAGGACCTTGGACAGCTCCTAGCTGAGAATCAAAATAGGTCCCTAAAGAACCAGCTCAAATAACTTGTTCACTCCAGTGTGTTGAACTGATTCAGTTAGAACAGTGGTTCTCAACCTTTTTATGCCGCGACCCCCAACCGGTTATAAGTCGAGGACTACTCAACCGGTCGTAAGTCCAGGACTACTCAACTGGTGCAGCACCGTTTGCAGAATGGGACTTTTGGCGGGCTCAGCAGGGCAGAGACAGCCTGGACAATTCCTATTGCTTTTGAAAGCCAATAGAATTAGACTCTATTCAAGAGAGTCTATTCTATTGGCTTTCAAAAGCCAATAGAATAAAAGGGAGTAGCACAGCTAAGGAAAAGAGGAAAAAAATGGCGGACTGCGTTGTTTGGCGACCCCTGTGAAATGGTCGTTCGACCCCAAATGGGGTCCCGACCCACAGGTTGAGAACCACTGAGTTAGAATCTTCAATCTGTTTCAATAAGAGTATACCTGTGTTCCTTCCATCTGCTCAACAGAACTAAATTTAAGTCAACCCACTGCATCAGTTTGATTTGTTCAGTGTCCATGAATTGCAACTTCCAATCAAAACTTCTTACAGCCATTTCTGGCTGTGACCTGAAGCCAATGAAGAGTTACATGGTTAATCAAAGTCCATTACACCTTCTCTGAGGATCTTATCAGTCTCCATTTCAATTCTTTAGTCTTAGATCACTGCAAAGCTGGGGAATATGGGCATTTTCCTGCTGTGAACAAGAAAATGGCTGTGTCCTGAAGTTGAGTTGGGGAGACCAACTATATGAAGGAGTGACCTATTCCCAAGGATTTTTCACTGACATCTTTTATTGAATATTGCAATGTCCTAAGTATTATGTATGTCCCTGAACTGCCTTCCAGTCATCCTTTTAAAAAATTAGTGTCTCCCTCTTACCAACTTCTGCTAATTGTTATGGCACTTGAAGCTTTTAGTGAATCTTTAGCTGTCTCTCACTGTCATCTCAAGCTCATCTTTAAAATCTGGAAACTATGCAAGAGAGATTTTATTTGGCCTAGGTTTTAAATTAATAATAAATCTGTTGGCTCTGGAAAGTGAAAATGGGAACTATCAGGCGTTGATTTTGGAGTCGTGGCTGTCATCCTGATTCTTGATTTCCCTTGTGGATGCTCCCTGCCTTTCAGAATGAACCCTGCTGGATATTTTCACGGATTTCATCCTTGAAATATTTCCCCTGGATCTCTTGTGAGTCATAGATAGAAGGGATGAGAGAGAGGTCTTCAGTCAGCCTGGGAATCATTCAGAAAAAAAAAAACAACTTTTCTTATGCTGAGTCAAAGTCATAAAAGCCATACTTTAAAGCAAAGGATTTTATTTTAAAATAAAATAATAAATATATAAAATTAAAGTTTTTTTTCTTTTTCACTTGCATTCTTGGAATGATATGGAGTCATTTCAATCATGAGGTAACTGTAGAGAGAAGCAGTTTATCACAAACCAGTCATGAGTGAAATCTTGACTCTTTAATTTACAAAAAAAAATGTCCTTGTGTTGTGCCTGGATCACAGACAACAGAGTAGTTGTTACACAGCCCAGTGCATTAGCTAGTATCACAGCAGAAAGGAGTTCCCATGGGTATTGTAGTAGCAAAGGAGATTGGGTGTTTGAAATAAGGGTCAGCTGCTGTGTACCATGAAGTTGTGATGTGTGAAAATGAATGAAATTCTGTCAAAATAAGGGATAGCCAGCAACTCCATCTTAATCTTACTTTAAAACTGAACCTATATTGCAACATCACTTTCAAATATTTGGACACCTTGCAAATCTACAAATTGGGGCTGTGCCAAGCAACTGTACTTTGATCCAAATTGGGGAATTGGTATTTAAGAAAGCTCTGATTGATTCAAATCTTTGATTCAAGGGTAAATCTATTTAACATGCTTTGGGATGTGATTTTTTTTTTTAAAAAAATATGTCCATAGACTACAACAGAGGAGCTTCAAAAGCTCCTATATTTTTGATGTGGGATGGCAGACCTTTGGGATGAAAATAACACAGAGAGGGCAGATCTTAAGAACAACTCAACTCTGTCAGGTTTCACCTGGGTACCTTCAAGGTTTTAGTGCAGCGGTTCTCAACCTGTGGGTCGGGACCCCATTTGGGGTCGAGCGACCATTTCACAGGGGTTGCCAAACATCGCAGTCCGCCGTTTTTTTCCCCTTTTCCTTAGCTGTGCTACTCCCTTTTATTCTATTGGCTTTTGAAAGCCAATAGAATAGACTCTCTTGAATAGAGTCTAATTCTATTGGCTTTCAAAAGCCAATAGGAATTGTCCAGGCTGTCTCTGCCCTGCTGAGCCTGCCAAAAGTCCCATTCTGCAAACGGTGCTGCGCCAGTTGAGTAGTCCTCGACTTACGACCGGTTGAGTAGTCCTTGACTTACGACCGGTTGGGGGTCGCGGCATTAAAAAGGTTGATAACCACTGTTTTAGTGCAACTTTCCCCTTGGACCTCTTTTAAAATTAGGGAATAAGGAATGACTGCCTAGCAGTCTCTGAATTGTCCAAATAAGAGCTGATGAAAAGGTGACTGAATCCATGCTGAAAGTGTCCTACTCCAATTGAAAAATATAAGCAGTTTTAAAAACAAAACAAAAACCCATGCTGTTATTTTTCTACTCACTTTGCTAAAGTGCCAAGTTTCATATCCAATCACTAGAGGTGACTCTTCCTTGGTGCCAGGCCTGTTGGCTTAGCTTGTTGGCAAGTTTGATTTCTCCTTCGAAGGATCCCATCCTTAACAGCAAGACTCAGCTGCATCAGGTTTATAGCTTGATGGAAATATTCTGTTAACTGCTTAGTCAAGGCAGCAAGTGGCACATGAAATAAAATGCCAACAAGACAGGCAGCCCATGGAGAAAAGAGTTGGTGTAGACCATGGGTCTCCAAACAGGGCAACTTTAAGACTTGTGGACTTCAACTCCCAGAATTCACCAGCACAACTGGCTGGGGAATTCTGGGAGTTGAAGTCCACAAGTCTTAAAGTTGCCAAGTTTGGAGACCCATGGTGCAGACTACAGGGTTTTCATAGTTTTGCCTTCCTCTGTTTTCAAAACATTTAGGCCATGCGTGTGCATTTCCTCTAGTCAAGAGACTGTAACATGTCCCAACCAAGCAGAAGGTAAAATTACATTTTGGCTCACAATCACATCCAGGATTGATCAGTCCTGAGCCTGTTTTCATCATGCTGAGAGCTGAGCTGAACTCCACTGGACTCCACTGGGTTGGCAGGACCAAGTGAGCTGGACTGCACTGGGTTGGCAGGACCAACATAGACAAAATTGAAAGCTTGTGAGTTGGTTATTTTGGAGCTATTGAGAGATGAGAATGCAGGCCAAAGTAACACTAGCCTTGATGCTGTAAGAGAACGCTGCTAGACAGACAATTTGAGAAGGGTTAAAAGTGATTGGTTGGCTACTTGTTCTGATTTTGGATAATCCATCCCATCTCTGTTCACCCCCATGATCTTTAGCAATGGAGGTTGCAACAGCATATATTATGTACTGCCCGTAGAATCCCCAAACTGTGGAAAACCCATGAATTCTGCCGAACACTTCCAAAGACTACAAAGGACAAAGGCCCTAGATGTATTGTTATGAAGCACTTCCTTGCTTCAGTTTCCAAATCTGCCTCAATGGTAAATCCATCAAAACTCTGAAGCAGATTGTTGACACTGCTAACATCAGATGTTTTTGCTTTGATAACATATGGAGTTGCAACCATTTTCCTTCTTGTGTTTTACTCTTAGAATTAGAGTTAGAATTAGATGATACTGGGGGGAGGAGGAGGAGGAATGTGTGTGGGAGTTTAGTTAGACATAACAATACTGCAACTAATGTGGGAACCAAGGTTTTTTGAAACAAGAGATGATAAGAATTGGTGGGTTAGAGAACTGGATGGAAAGCCTGCATTTTAAGCTAATTGGAGAATGTGATTTATGACTGTAAATTAGAGGAGGGAATTGATACTATGTGGCTCAGGGGAGGGGAATTCAGATTTTGGCTTTGACTGTGTAAGTGCCGAAGTTATGCTACTCGAATAAAGATTCTTTAAGGTAAACAATGCCTCAAAGTTCTTTGAAGAGTTTCAGAACCATGTCGGAACCATGACACAGATCTTTTTAGTGAGAGACTCTTAAACATTCTGCAGTATGCTGGTCACCCTAAACACAAAGAATGAAGTGTAGCAAATAAGCATCACCACCACTACTTACAACTTCTGAAACATGACACAGATGAGGAATTGATTGCACGGGCTCATTCATACAACAACAAAACCTACCTTGGTTATAGAATTAACCCATTTTTAGGCATGGACAAGACATTGAATTATAAAAACTCAAACTACACAAGCAATTGAGATACTGAGAGAAAATGAATGGTCATCAAGGATGCAACTAACCCAAGTTTGCATGTTGTTTAAATACTCTGACCCATTTTGTAAAACTGGCCTGTTTTAATTCTGTTGTTCAAAAATTCCTTGTGCCTTTTTCTTCCCTTCCATAGTGAGAAATGCTTCCAAGGGGGATGGGATAAACCTGTGCAAATGGGAGTTAAGGTAACCATTTGTAATTTATGAGCACTGTCGCTTTTCCTAGCAGTGCAGAATTGAGAACAATGACCTCAGAGAGAAAGTGACTCAGAAGAGTTGAAATGACTCTAATTAATTTTCTTCAGCTTTAGCACCGATGACAAAACACCAGGATGTCTGTGGGGTTTTTTTTTTTTTTTTTGTAACGGTCTCAGCATGCTCCATTACCAAGCTCAGTAATTAAAATTGGAAAGGTGGAGACAATAGATTACCCTAATGTACACATGTTTGGGAATTCACAAAGGCTGAAAGGAGGTTTTGAAGTCCACCTCCACCTCGTGTGGCTGGATTTTGGTTCCCAACTGTTATTTACTAACATAGAATCACAGGACTAAAAGAGACCTTGAAGGTCTTTTAGTCCAACCCAGGGGTAGGCCACAACCTTGGCTCTTTTATGACTCTTGGACTTCAACTCCCAGAATTCCTGAGCCAGCCATGCTGAGGGGAAAGGGAGAGTTTTCCAAGCTGAGTCATGCTGGCTCAGGAATTCTGGGAGTTGAAGTCCACGAGTCATAAAAGGGCCAAGGTTGCCTACCCCTGAATTAACCCATTGGCTCTGGTTAATGGGGTGCTTTTCATGGGGATCAGTCATAGGAAAACCTAGTGGGTTATAGGGGCAGGCAACCTTGGCTCATTTATGACTCGTGGACTTCAACTTCTAGAATTCCTGAGCCAGCATGGCTCAGCTTGGAAACCTCTCCCTTTCCCCTCAGCATGGCTGGCTCAGGAATTCTGGGAGTTGAAGTCCACGAGTCATAAAAGAACCAAGGTTACCTACCTCTGGCCAAAGCCTGGGCCACTCTATGACTCGTGGACTTCAACTCCCAGAATTCCCGAGCCAGCATGAGGGAAACTTTGCCCCCTTCATGAGTCGTGGATTTCAACTCCCAGAATTCCTGAGCCAGCATGAGGGAAATTTTGACCCCTTCATGACTCGTGGACTTCAACTCCTAGAATTCCTGAGCCAGCATGGGGGAACTATGGCCACCTGATGACTGATGGACTTCAACTCCCAGAATTCCTGAGCCAGCATGGCTCAGCTTGGAAACCTCCCCCTTTCCCCTCAGCGTGGCTGGCTCAGGAATTCTGGGAGTTGAAGTCCACGAGTCATAAAAGAGCCAAAGTTGCCTACCCCTGGTCCAACATGTTGCTCACAACAGGAGCCTCAGACCATCCCAGTCAAATAGTTGTCCAGTCTATTTTTGAAAACCTCCATAACCACAGCTCCAGGAAACAAGCTGTCCTTTGATTAATTGTTCTCATTGTCACAACTTTTTTCCCTTACTTCTAGGTTGGATCTCCTCTTAGCACATTTCCACCCACTGCTTCTCATCCTGCCCTCTGGTTTTTTGGAGCATATGTCAATTGCCTTCAGATGAAAATGGATTGTACTGTGAAAGGCCTGTTTGAGTTTCTTGAGGAAGATGCTTCCAAGCCAAAGTGTGCAAAGCTTTGAAAATCTTGATATTGAGTGTTGCTTATTTTTTTTTTTAAAGAATCTTCCGACCTCAGTGAAGAAGAGCCTAGAAGAAACCAAGATGTTATGTCAAAAAAGTAATGAAATAAGTGAGGAATAGGGAAGTAGAACGACATCTATTGTTCTGATAATAGCCTAATTGTTTTCAGAAGCACTTCCAAGGAAAAAAAGCCAGAAGTCAAAATGAGCTCTAAATAATGATAATTATGCTATCAATTCTGGTTTTGCTATCTTTAAATAATTTGGAGGGTATCTTTATTTTTTTTTTACAACAATGCATTTATATTACATCTGGAAAATAACATTTAATAGAAAGTAGAAAATTTTATATTAAGCAGTTTGTACTTTTCCATCTTTAGCAGACAGGGTCTAGATCAGACATGTCAAACACAAGGCCGGTGGGGGGGGGCAGATGCGGCCCACGAAGTCATCGTGGAAACAGTGAGGGAACGGCCCCCGCTGCCTTGGCCCTGGCCAAGGCCAACTGGGAGCCAATGTACAATTTTGTGGTGGCCATCTTGGCACTTGCCCCGGTGGACCATGCCTTGGCACTTGTCCCGGTCCTACCCCCTTCTTCCAAAGACCCTCAGATCTGTCCCACTCCTGCCCAGGCCCCCACAGGCGCCCTTGATGCGAGTGATGTAGAACTGGCCACGCCCACCCAGTTGGCCAAACCCACTCTGCCCCCCCACCAGCCCCCCACCAGGGCAACCGAAATGCTGATGCGGCCCTCAGTGAAATTGAGTTTGAGACCCCTGGTCTAGATCCAAAAATAGCAAGTCAATTTCCTGTTCCATTTAAACAAGCCAATAATTGTACTGCATTATGGATATCTGAGAAAAATATATTAAACCTGTACAGGATTTTTTGTTTCTGGGACACAATAAGTTCTAAAAAGTCAGCAAGATTTCTGTAAGTGTTCCTCAGCATGGTTTCATTCATGAAAAAAAAAAAAAGGAATGCTGGGCAATGCAATAGAAAAGCTGACCATGATCCATGACGTCATTTTAAAAAATAGAAAAATGTAATTTCTGACTTAAAATAGAAGCCCTTCATTACTGATTCATGGCATTCTGCAAGTGATTTGTGTGGGGTACTTGGCAGAGGGACCCAACTAGTGGACAATCACTTAAATATGAGCCAGCCAAGTGCTGCAGCTGCCCCAAAAGGCCAACACAGTGCTGGGCTGCATTAACAGAGGGATAGAATCAAGATCACGTGAAGTATTAATACCACTTTACAATGCCTTGGTAAGGCCACACTTGGAATACTGCATCCAGTTTTGGTCACCACAATGTAAAAAAGATGTTGAGACCCTAGAAAGAGCGCAGAGAAGAGCAACAAAGATGATTATGGGACTGGAGGCTAAAACATATAAAGAACAGTTGCTGGAATTGGGTATGTCTAATTTAATAAAGAGAAGGATGAGGGGGGATATGATAGCAGCCTTCCAATATCTCAGGGGCTGCCCCAAAGAAGAGGGAGTCAAGCTATTCTCCAAAGCGTCTGAAGGCAGGACAAGAAGCAACGGATGGAAACTAACCAAGGAGAGAAGCAACCTAGAACTAAGGAGAAACTTCCTGACAGATCAATTAACCAGTGGAACAACCTGCCTCCAGAAGCGATGAGCGCTCCAACACTGGAAGATTTTAAGAAGAGACTGGACAGCCATTTGTCCAAAATGGTATAGGGTTTCCTGCCTGAGCAGGGGGTTGGACTAGATGACCTGCAAGATCCCTTCCAACTTTACTATTATTATTATTATGGATCATCGCACAGTCAGCCAGATGTTCATTCAAAAACAAAGACAAAAGACCACAGCATAAATAGATGTGTTTCTTTTTCTTTTAACTACTGACCAATCCTGTGGAGTCAACCAATTAAGCAACAACAGCCAGACTTGTGGAGATAGAAGTACATTAAACTACCAATTTCTGACAATTTCCCCAGCATCCCCGTGGTTCTGTATGCACTTTTAATTTTGATGAATATCCAAGAAAACTCTGAACCATTTTCAGGACAGGAGGTTTAAGTAGTCTGTGCTTCACCACTGAGAATCATTTCAGGTGCTTGTAGAACGTTAACTCTTTCAAAGCACAAATATAGAAAGCAAACATGTATGAAGGTATAGCAGCTAAGACGATTAAGGGCCTGGAGACAAAAACATATGAAGAACATTGCAGGATTTGGGTATGACCAGTCTAGAGAAAAGAGAACTAGGGGTGACATGGTAGCACTATTCCAGTATTTGAGGGGCTGCCACAAAGAAAAGGAGGGGGGGTCAACTTATTTTCCAAAGCACCAGAAGGCTGAACAATGGATGGAAACTAATCAAGGAGAGAAGCAACCTGGAATTAAGAAGAAACTTCCTAACATGGAAGACAATTGACCAGTGGAACAGCTTGCCACCAGAAATTGTGAGTGCTCCATCACTGGAGGCTTTTAAGAAGAAACTGGACAGCCACTTGCCTGAAATTGCTATAGAGTCTCCTGCTTGAGCAGGGAGTTGGACTAGAACAGTGATGGCGAAACTTTTAGAGTCCAAGTGCCCAAACTGCAACCCAAAATCCACATTTATCACTGGGTGCCAGGTGGGCTTGGCCCACTTGGTGGGCGTGGCTGTGGTGGTCATGGCAGATTGGGTGGGTGTGGCCAAGGTGAGCATGATCACCTCAATGTTGCTCGTGAGGAGGGACATCTGTGGGGGCCAGGAAGGGTTGGGGGAGATCCAGGGAGTGTCTGGCAGGTGGGGCAGTGGGCAGGAGGCTCGTCCTGTGGGGTGAGGCGAGGCAAGGCAAGGCAGGGCGGGGGTGCCATTGTCACAGGTCAAGGTGAGGCAGGGCCTGGGGCTCCCTGATACCATCGGCCCCTGCACACAGAGGCCAGTGAGTGCATGGGTGCCGGGATGCATCCGGCCATGTGGGACCTCGGCCAGTTAGCGGGCGCCTGGTTGAAGAGAGACGGTTGCCATCTCCAGGGCATGGCGCAAGTGCCCACAGAGAGGGCTCCGAGTGCCGCCTCTGGCACTCGTGCCATAAGTTCGCCACCACTGGACTAAAAGACTTCCAAGGTCCCTTCCAGATCTATTCTGATTGATTGATTGATTGATTGATTGATTGATTGATAGGATTGCTCTTTGGACGCCACAATAATGAGTGTCATCTACACAATCTGGAACCATGCACACTGAGTAGATGTACATTCATCTTTGATATCAATGAGGGAAAGCCTCAGGAATGCAAGTTACTAGGGACAGAGTTTTCTCCACACGCTTTGTTTCTCACACACCTCTTTATTTTGCAAGCCTGGGGCATCTTGAGGGGGTGGGGAATTAGGCTATTTGGGTTTACCCATGCAATCCACAAGCAATGTTTGACTTTTGTTTTGTTCTGTTTTCCTTCAAAAACCTGGTGCCCTGCTAACTTGGCAACTCTGTGTGACCACTTAGTTTGCCTCTTTGGATAGATTGTTCCTGGACATGCCCAAATTCTTGTCACTGCCAGAATTAGACATCAAGCAAGAGGACTACTTTTTTTTTTTTACATGATTGTGGAATGATCTCCTTGCTCAGGAAAAAGATAGCCATGCTTTTGCCGCAGCATTGCAGAGTCACTTTATCAGTGTAGCAGCAGCACAAAAGCTGACAAAACCCTTCTTGTATTTACTCTGCCCTCCTGTTCTTTTCGCACTCTCTTCTCTTCTTTTCACTGTCTACTTCCTGCATCTTAATTGCCAACCTGCAGCCCAGAGCACGGTGTGAGTCAAGAGATCACTGGCTGCAGAGTATGCTCCTGAAATGAATAATTTCCTGTGTCATCCTAGCCCATGAAATGAGGACCTTGCAGTAGGAAAACAGGGACGCCTCTGGGGGAGAGGGGACATGGCCTCAAATTCACCTCCTCATTTCTGGACATCAAACATACCAGTCCATCAGGGACTGTTTTTTTTTTCCACTTTCAGAACAGGCACAGTGGGATACAATTGCGAATAAGCGTTTTAATTTCAGACAACAAGCAGGGCTTGACACCAATGGTCAGGGCCTTCCTAGGATTATTAGCAACATCCCCACTTGAGATTGTCCAGAGGTTAATACTTCAACCTGGATTAGAGGTAACCTGGCTACCTTTCTATTCAGCCAAGGCCTTTTGTCTCATGTGTACTAAAGGGAAGGTTTGCGAGTATGGATTTTTGCCTCTTAAATTCTAACTTCAGTGTTAAAATAATTACACACTGAAACAACAACAACAAATTACGATGGTTGAAGCCACCAAAAGAGCAAGAACCAGAACTTTGTATTTCTCTCAACCCCTGAAATGGTAAAAGAGAAAAAGAATAAATAATAAACAAGGAAGAAGAAGAAGAAGAAGAAGAAGAAGAAGAAGAAGAAGAAGAAGAAGAAGAAGAAGAAGAAGAAGAAGAAGAAGAAGAAGAAGAAGAAGAAAAGAAGAAGCGGAAGAGAAGAAGAAGAAGAAGAAGAAGAAGAAGAAGAAGAAGAAGAAGAAGAAGAAGAAGAGAAGGAGGAGGAGGAGGAAGAGGGGGAGGAGGAGGAAGAGGCAGAAGAAAAAGAAGAAGAAGAAGAAGAAGAAGAAGAAGAAGAAGAAGAAGAAGAAGAAGAAGAAGAAGAAGAAGAAGAAGAAGAAGAAGAGGAGGAGGAGGAGGAGGAGGAGGAGGAGGAGGAGGAGGAGGAGGAGGAGGTGGTGGTGGTGGTGGTGGTGGTGGAGGAGGAGGAGGAGGGGGGGAGGAGGTGGTGGTGGAGGAGGAGTTAAAATATCCATTCCAGCACAAGATGCAATGTTAGGTCCAAGGGCCAATTTCCTCATTGTAGGACCACCAGATCTGGGTTGCAACATCCAGATGACCATCAGATGGCAACAAAACTTCAATTTTCTGTATCTCTTTGCTAGTATTTCCTAGTCTTCTGAAGGTTTACAACCAAGGGCCGGATCATCTTTCTTTCTGTCACCTGTTTCCCTTCTTATCTTGTGGCTTCTCTCCATATGGCTTATTCATTCAGCTTCAACTGAATCTCCAGCCACAGACTGGCCATGAGAAGCTTATTTGGTAAAAACTGAGTTTTTTTTGGGGGGGGGGGCTACATGATAGATTTAGAGTATGAGGAACAAGCAGGAACTGAATTTTCATGGTCGACTGTTTACAAAATTGCTACTCCAGGGGATTTTTGTGTTTTGAGTTTTTCTTACAGAATATTATCTCATGAACCGCCTAACCCCCAACTCTAGTTTACTTATTTTTGTCAATTTTCTGGGGAAATGAGCACACTTCCAGACAAAATCCTGAGTGGCAGCCTCTTGCCATTGTAAAGTGTTTGCACATGACTAGGGAGGGCACAGAAGCACTTGTGTGAATAAAGACAGAGCTGTGGAACATCAAAGAGGGCCTATTGGTGTCCCTAGAAATTATGGAGTCGATTCAGGCTTAATTAAATAATAACAATTTTTCAGCTGAGTTGTCCTTACCAACCTAGAAAATTGGATAAGCATTACATTAGCAAGGCATACTGTATGCATTTGATTTAGCTACCTGGAGAGGGGGGGGAAAGCAACCTGTAAGAAATTTCAGGGTGATCAGATGAAGTTTGGTACAAAAGGCAAAAAAAACTGGACTTCTTCTTCTCCTTCTCCTTTCCCTTCTCCTTCTCCTTCTCCTTTCCCTTCTCCTTCTCCTTCTCCTTCTCCTCCTTCTTCTCCTTCTTTCTCCTTTCCCTTCTCCTTCTCCTTCTCTTTCTCCTTTCCTGTTCCCCGCTCCTCCTCCTCCTTCTCCTTTCCCTTCTCCTTCTCCTTCTCCTTTCCCTTCTCCTTCTCCTTCTCCTTCTCCTTCTTTCTCCTTTCCCTTCTCCTTCTCCTTCTCTTTCTCCTTTCCCATTCCCTTCTCCTCCTCCTCCTCCTTCTCCTTCTCGTTCTCCTTCTCCTTTCCCTTCTCCTTCTCCTTTCCTGTTCCCTCTCCTCCTCCTCCTTCTCCTTTCCCTTCTCCTTCTCCTTCTCCTTTCCCTTCTCCTTCTCCTTCTCCTTCTCCTTTCCCTTCTCCTCCTTTCCCTTCTCCTTCTCCTTCTCCTTTCCCTTCTCCTTCTCCTTTCCCTTCTCCTTCTCCTCCTCCTTCTCCTTTCCTTCTCCTTCTCCTCCTTCTCCTTCTCCTTCTCATTTCCCTTCTCCTTCTCCTTCTCCTTCTCCTTCTCCTTCTCCTTCTCCTTCCCCTTCCCCTTCCCTTTCCCCTTCCCTTTCTTCCCCTGATCAGAAGGAATCATATTGTTATGATGCAATGACAGAATGAACTAATACTGAAGCTGAGCAGTTCTAAGTCTTTTGGGAAGGTATGAGTGAGTGGAGAAAGGCAACACAGACAATACTTCAAAAATATTGATGAGCTAAAGTATTTCAAACACTTGTATTTAGGGGTGGGGGTGGGGAATCCAAATAGCAAGAACTATTTCACAGTGAACCAGGCTGCCTCTGGTGGAGTCTCTGAAGGTGTCTAAGCAAAGGATGGAGAGCCATCTTTGGGAGATGCTATAGCCATGGAGGCCTTCATGAATAGATTTCATGGACTGCGTGATGCTATTTTCTGTTGATAACAGTGCCGAGAGCTCTTCAAATTTTTTGTCTCCTTTTGCTACAAGTAGACAATTCTATGCTGTCTTTGACCCTGAATTTAAACTGGATGCAATTAAAGTAGAACCGGAAAATTGGATAAATAAATTGTTATCTGATGTATTGACTTGTATGAAGGTTCACTCTGACTACACCTGGATATACAGCCGAAAACCTGCTAGTGGAAATTAGGGCTTAAATGAGAGTGGTCTCAGGTGTTTCTGAAGAAAAGAAGGACCCCCTCTCTGTGTGTATGTGTGTGTAAAGGAGACACACAGAGAGTGCCAGAGATAGCATCGGAAGAATACATTACAAAAATGACTGTGGAACATTATCCGTAAGCACACAAATGGAAGGCTCAATCTGAAATGCTCTTCCAGATCAATAATAATTGTTTGTTCAGTTGTCTCAGCCATGTGTCTCACGTGCTGCAATTCAGTCCATTGATGCCACTACATTTGTGAAAATAGCTTGGTGGTTGCAGCTGCTAGATTACAGAAGTGTGTTATGGAAGGGGTTTTGACATCTCCACAGCCTAGTCTTCCATGGAGCTATCTGCTCAGAATTCCCAATCAATAAAGGGAAAGCTGACGTGCTTTGGGCTCTGCAAATATTTATAGTACAGAGACACAAGCTAAGATGAACATTTAAAAGGACATATTTGCAGACAGAGTTTTATAAAGATGTGGAATTCTATGAAGAAAATAATAAGCCCAACAATGTCATCTTGGCTTGACCTGGCTTAAAAACAGCAACTGTGAGAGGGACCTTGGAGTCCTAGTGGACGATCACTTAACTATGAGCCAGCAGTGTGCAGCAGCAACCAAAAAAGCTAATACAATTCTGGGTTGTATAAACAGAGGCATAGAATGAAGATCACGTGACGTATTAGCACCGCTTTATAAAGCCCTAGTACAGTGGTGGCGAACCAATGGCATGCGTGCCAGAGGCGGCACTCAGAGTCCTTTCTGTGGGCACGTGTGCCATTGCCCCAGCAGAGTTCACCAGAGTAGTGAGCACGTGGTGTTTGGAAGCGACAGGGCAGGAAGTAAATGAGCGAGCGGCATTGGCCCTCCAGGGATGCCCCAGAGATGGCAAGGGATTGGTCTCCAGCACCTTGGCCCCAGCCACGCTCACTCAGTCTGCCATGACCACTGCAGCCATGCCCACCCAGTGGGCCATGTCCCCCATCCCCCCTGAGGGCACCACAATCCTGATGCAGCTCTGGCACTTTGTGATAAATAAGTGGGTTTTGGGTTCCAGTTTGGGCACTCAGACTCTAAATGATTCGCCATCATTGCCCTAGCAAGAGCACACTTCTAATACCGCAGCCAATTTTGGTCACCATATCACAAAAAAGATGTTGAGAGTTTGGAAAAAAATCAGAGAAGAGCAACTAAGATGATCAAAGGCCTGGAGACCAAAACATACGAAGAGCGGCTGCGGGACTTGGGTTTGGCTAATCTAAAGAAAAGAAGAAATACGGGAGACATGATAGCAGTGTTCCAGTATCTGAGGGGCTGCCACAAGGCAGAGGGGGCCAGGTTGTTCACCAAAGCAACAGAGGGCAGGACAAGAAACAACGGTTGGAAACTGATCAAAGAGAGAAGCAACCTGGAATTAAGGAGAAACTTCCTGACAATGAGGACAATCAACCAGTGGAACAGCTTGCCTCCAGATATCGTGGGTGCTCCATCACTGGAGATTTTCAAGAAGAGACTGGACAATCACCTGTCTGAGATGGTATAGGTTCTCCTGGTTGATCAGGGGGCTGGACTAGAAGACCTCTGAAGTTCCTGAATGCAGTATTCCAAGTGTGGTTGTACAAAATTGGTACTAACATTTCACTTTATTAACGTTTCATTTTAAAATCTGATTTTAAGAACAGGGGAGGGAAAAAAAGAATCTGAAATGCTGATCCAATGCAAAACCAATATAATTTCTGTATATAAATTCCTACTTAGATATATTTGCACTCAGTTGTAACTCAGTTACAGGAAAACCTAAAACAACCAGACTAGGGACAGATCAACATGGAAAAATTCTATCTGTGTGGTTGCTAGGAGTTGAAAATGACTTGATGGCACATAATCAATCAATACACCGTTAGATCTGACATAGAGACATAACAAATAAAAAGGGCACGATAAAATGGATACAAAATTTTAAAGAAACAATCACAGTACCACACTTGGAAGAATGATAGACTAAATCTGTAAAATGTATTCCGAGCTAGAGTCTAAAAGAAACTTGTTAACTAAACTTTGCTGCATGCTGATTTTCAAGGCAGTAGACGAGAGTCACCAGTGGGAATGAAATATTTAAATTTTCTCCTAATGGAGCAGTTCTCCAACACATCCAGTAATGCCACCAATTCATGTGCTTTGCTCTGAGTTGGTGTTCCGTTCTTCATAAGGGGTAGATTTTCTCTGCTTCTCAAGGAAAGAGGGGAGGAGGGAGGGAGGGAGGGAGGGAGGGGGAGAGAGGGAGAGAGAGAGAGAGAGAGAGAGAGAGATCTAAAAATCTGTTTCTTTCATTTATCAAAATTTCTAAAGGGTTTATGAATATTTGTACAAAGGTTATTTGCCCAATGAAAACTGGTTTTGCCAAGTAAGTGGCAGGGAGGCTTAATGACAATCTGTCAATGCTGCTAACATCGGATGTTTTGCTTTGACAACAGCTGGAGATGGAACCATTTTCTTCTTATGTTTTACTTTTAGAGTTAGAGTTAGATGATGCTGGAGGGAGGATTGTGCATGAGAGTTTAGCTAGACATAACAATACTGGACCTAGTGTGTGAACCAAGGTTATTGAAATAAGAGATGATAAGAATTGGTGGGCTGGAGAACTGGAGGGGAAGCCTGCATTTCAAACTAATTGGAGAATGTGACTTATAACTGTTAATTGGAGAAGGGAATTGTGCTTTGATACTATGTGCTCAGGGGAGGGGAATTCAGTTTTTTGCTTCGACCGTGTTAGTGCTGATGCTATGCTTCTCAAATAAAGATTCTTTAAGGTAAACAATGCCTCGAAGTTCTTTGAAGAGTTTCATCTGTCAGAACCATGACACAATCTTTGCTGAACTGATGTAAGAAAGATCTTTAGTAAGATTGTTTTGTGATAGAAAGTTTTTGGTGTTTTAACTTCCTGCTAAAGGGTCTCCTGCAGCTGTTTTAGGCATTTATTTAATGTGTAATTAATAAATTCCAACAATTCATAACCATACGTATGGTTTTTTTTTTTTTTTTTTTAGAACAGGCTGTCAGACTCTTAGATAACATAGAATTTGAGCTGAATAAGCCTGGGAGAGGAATATTCCAAGCTGTGAGATAGTTTTCAATGGGGAAGGAGTCTATATTCTGATGCTTCCATCTGCAAAACTACAGTTTACCTCTAGTTGGCCACAAAGTATTCCCTAGAATAGGTCGCTTTGCTGCCACCCAGTGGCTGTTCCGGGATCTGACAGCTCTACCCAATCAACACTTTTAATCCTTCCTGGTGCGCATCCAGTCTCACTAGATAGCTGCTGCTTTGATGCGCTTGTCCCTGGGTTGCCATTGCTGTTCTTTTCATTAGCCTAGATACTGCAGGTCAATTGCTGGATATGGAGCTTAATTAGTGTGCGGATGATGGGTTATCTTCAAGAGAAAGGTGTGCTGGGTGGGGAAAAAAGGTGTTAGAGAGAGGAAACCTGCTGGAAGGCACTTGCTTCATAATCTAGATTCTGCTAATTATTCAGTTAGACAACATCATGTTTTGTGCAATCTAAAAAAGGGCCAGAGGATAGCCAAATGAGCATGTTGAAGGAGAAACATAATTGAGAAGTAAAAGTTGCAGGCTACTTCTTGGGGTGGCAGGGGGCTGAGTGCATGTCATTATCACACATCACTGGGGAGCTTGGCTAAGCACAGCATCCTTGCAGCAGTTAGAACAATCCTGTTTTTAATTCCAAAATCTTAACAAGTGGCAGACATGAAAGACCAAAATTCACACATGAAGGTCCAATTAAACTGATGTATTACTAAAAGCCCGTGCACATGAATTTTCTTAACTGTCAGCATCTATTTCCAGTTACTGTAGTTAAGGATCATTGGGATTAAGAGACTTATTTTGCTTGTGGCTATGTAAGAATTCTAGGTTGATCCCTTGTTTGATTCCAACCCCAGCTTTCCCCACTTCTTCTCCTACACCAACAGAGTAAAATCAGGATGGTTTGCTTGTCAGAATAAAACCAATAAAACCATTAATCTGATAGTAGAATAGAATAGAATAGAATAGAATAGTACAGAAAGGAATAGAATAGAATAAGGAATAGAATAGAATAGAATAGAATAGAATAGACCAGACTAGACTAGACTAGACTATCGAACAGAACAGAACAGAAAGAAATAGAATAGAATAGAATAAGGAATAGACTAGACTAGACTAGACTAGAACAGAACAGAACAGAACAGAAAGAAATAGAATAGAATAGAATAGAATAGAATAGAATAGAATAGAATAGAATAGAATAGAATAAGAATAGAATAGAATAGAATAGAATAGAATAGAATAGAATAGAATAGAATAGAATAGAATAGAACTGGAAGGGACCTTGGAGATCTTCTAGTCCAGCCCCCTGCTCAAGCAGGAGAACCTATACCATTTGTAGTCCCTACAAAAAGAACAGACTCTCAAAAGTGAGGAGGGAAGTTTGCAAATGCTAATGGATATAACAGAGACAAAAACGGAATGATTATAGTAGAATGGATCTCACTGTAACTGGAAATATCTGCTGTCTGATCACGTCCTTTCTGTGCCAGCTCAGTTTGTTTTTTCAAATTATAAATGCTGATTGTCAACTTTTGAGCAACCTTTGCTCTCCCAGTCCTCATCTTCAAGGTAGAATTGCACTGAGTAGCCTTTTAAACAGGATGCATTTCCACAGATGGCTGTCCTCCAATTGACCATTAAAAAAATAAAAATAAAGAAGATTTACCAAGAGAGCGGATAAGACAAAAACGTGGGAGTGTTTGAGGTACTGTCACAGAGTAGATTTATGCTGATTTGTACACCCTTAGATACAAATTGGAGAAAATTTCCTGAGCATGTAATATTTCTTTTTTTTTTTTTTACACCTTTGAACCCGTTCTGGAATTTTATTTATTATTTATTAATCAAATTTATATAGTTCTCCGTCTCACCTAAGGCAACTCTGGGTGGCCACAACAAATGAATTAATTCTAAGTGTTGCTTAGTTCCTTCACAGCACCAAAGAGTCTGGAATTTGGATGATGAAAAGACTCCATCTGCCCAATTTGGAGTATAGTTATAGAAGAATGTGCTAAGTCCCTAGGATATCCATCTGCCTACATTGTTCTATCTAAAATTGAATAGATGAAGAAGGAAGGAAGGAAGGAAGGAAGGAAGGAGGGAGGGAGGGAGGGAGGGAGGGAGGGAAGGAAGGAAGGAAGGAAGGAAGGAAGGAAGGAAGGAAGGAAGGAAGGAAGGAAGGAAAGAAAGAAGGGCCTTTTCCCAGTACATTGGATTTATGCTGAGAAAATTGTAATGGAGTCAGAACCAGAATGCAGGAACAAGATTTTGATTAATTCTAAAAATGGGAATGTTACTATGGCAAATCTAGACAGCATACTAAAAAGCAGAGACGTCACCCTGCCAGCAAAAGTACACATAGCCGAGGCCATGGTTTTCCCAGTTGCAATGTATGGCTGTGAATGTTGGACCATAAGAAAGGCTGAGCGCCAACGAATTGAGGCCTTTGAACTCTGGTGCTGGAGAAGACTCCTGTGAGTCCCCTGGACTGCAAGGTGATCAAACTGGTCAGTCCTAGAGGAGATCAACCCTGACTGCTCTTTAGAAGGCCAGATCCTGAAGTTGAAACTCAAGTACTTTGGCCACCTAATGAGAAGGAAGGACTCCCTGGAGAAGAGCCTGATGCTGGGCAAGATTGAGGGCAATAGAAGAAGGGGATAACAGAGAATGAGGTGGCTGGATGGAGTCACTGAAGCAGTAGGCGTGAGCTTAAATGGACTCCAGAAGATGGTAGAGGACAGGAATGTTGTCCATGGGGCCGTGATGGGTCGGACAAGACTTTGAAACTAACAACAAAAACAAAAATGGGAAGATTTGTTAAATGTCCATCTAGCTATCTGTCTTCTTACTGCCCTCATAGTCAGAGACATGGGGAAATTAAACTTCATTCCTCATTCAGACAAATTCAGGGCATGTGTTTGTATTTACAGGACACACTGAACTACTGATTGACCCATTTGAACATTAACATCTACAGCAGGGGTAGTCAACCTTGGCTCTTTTATGACTCGTGGACTTCAACTCCCAGAATTCCTGAGCCATCCATCTGAGGGGAAAGGGGTTTCCAAGCTGAGCCATGCTGTCTCAGGGATTGTGGGACTTGAAGTCCACGAGTTATCAAAGAGCCAAGGTTGACTATCCCTGATCTACAGGATGGGCTCGTCTGTAGCTACCTTCAGAAGAAGCTTGTTGCACCCAGACCACAGAAGAAGTCTCCTGTTCCTTCAAGGAGACTTTTGGACCTCCAAAGATCCAACTCTTTCGGGTTTTGTTCCGTGTCTTTCATTTTTATTCCTTTCAGTTGCAAAGAGCTGCACAAGGCAGCTTTGATTTACTTCCCTTATGCCACAAACAAGTTTCCCTTAGCAGGATTGTTCTTTTTGTCACCTCACATCCTTAGCAAGAAGTTGTGAAGGAAGTGATACATCTCTTTTGATTTGATTCTAGAAGAAGCAGGGCTGGCTGGCTTTGCAAATTGAATCCAAGGGGGGGGGGGGAGGATTCTTGGTTTGAACTGTTATTGAAGGAAAACACCCTCTCAAAGATCCATACAATCTTTCTCTGCTTTTTATTGATTGTTAGAGACAACGGGCACTCAAATTGAAGATGTAAATCAATAGGTATTTTCATAAAACCATGATTATCTCATGTGTGGCATGAACCTACCCTAAACGGTTAATTTCTGATTCAGCATGCTTTATTGAACCCTGGCATCTGAGTTAATTGAGTAATTTGTTGAAGAAAAGGACGCACATTGTCTTGATTCTGAAATATTCATTTTCTTATTAGGTCAAATGTGGGAAGACTGCAATGTTTGAGCCTTCCAAGAAGACAAATGTTATAAGTCTCTCTCTTTTTTGTATGGCATATGCAGACGTCATCCATTATAACCCAACAAAAGACCAGACAAGAGAAAAGAAAATGTCAAGAGCTAATTTGGAGTATTAAACAAAACTAAAGAACAGGGTCCAAAAAATGGTCAAATAAGAAGGAAGTCATTACCAATTTGGGGGAGCCAATTATGAGGCAGTATTTCTGTAGAAGTCCATATTCCTTCATGATGATGGTTAATGGTTCCATGTGGACATGATGAAGGGTTTGAAGTCAGGAGTGGATGGGATTTCTGTTAAAAATGCATAGGAAACCTGTATTTTCCTCTCTTTATTCTGAAGACTTCCAAAATCTAAGGGACTCCCACAAAGAAGAAAGGGTCAACCTATTCTCCAAAGCACCTGAAGGCAGAGCAAGAAGCAGTGGGTGGAAACCAATCAAGAAGAGAAGCAATCTAGAACTAAGGAGAAATTTTCTGACAGCGAGAACAATTAATCAGTGGTACGGCTTTCTTCCAGAAATTGTAGGTGCTCCATCATTGGAGGTTTCTGAGAAGAGATTGGACAACCATCTGTCTGGAGTGGTATGAGGTCTTCTGCTTGAGCAGGAAGTTGGACTAGAAGATCTCCAAGGTCTCATATAACTCTTTAATCCTGTGATTTTCTTTTTTCTTCTCTACATAGCACATTGCTAACATTAAAAAAAAAAAAAAGCTCTTGAGAGAAGGTTAAATTGTTTGCAAAATTTCCAAAAACGACTTCTAGGCCAAAGGATAGGATTGACCACTCTAGTTCACAGTGGATAACTAGGACACCCTCATTCTAAACGTTTGTGTGTATGTTTAGTGTGAATTCATGAACACATACTTCTTTGAAACTTTATATAGAGGCTGAGATACTAGATATGAAGGTGAGGAAGGCACACGGATTTCCTCCAGTTTCCTGTGAATTCCTTTCCAAACTTCAGGAATCAACCTGGAACCTAAGAAAGCAACGGGTGATGCAACGGAGGTCTGCAAACACATTTGTGACAAAAATAACACGAAAAGAAAGTGTTTCTCCCTCTCTCATTGTTGTTAGGATTTGAGACCCTCCATTGAAACTGTGGATTCAATGCCAGCCAGCCACGCTATCTCCAGATTGATAGAACATCTCTTTTTATAAAGCACACAGTTCAGTTATGGAATTTGCTAGACAATTTATTTTATTTTATTTTATTTTTTTCAATGGCTACCTCAAGACTTAATTTGTTTTTTTGGGGTTTTTTTTTTTAATTTTTATTTTTAACCAACAAGACAAAACAGAACAAAGCAACACACAACACACATACACACACAATATATACCTCCTTTTTTTTACAGCAATTACGTAACGTTAATCTAATATTTACATTTGCACAAGTACAGCATAAGTGGCACCATGCTCAATAGTAGTAACTGTGAGAGGGACCTCGGAGTCCTAGTAGACAATCACTTAAATAGGAGCCAGCAGTGTGCTGCAGCTGCCAAAAAGGCCAACACAGTGCTAGGCTGCATTAACAGAGGGATAGAATCAAGATCACGTGAAGTATTAATGCCACTCTGCAATGCCTTGGTAAGGCCACACTTGAAATACTGCATCCAGTTTTGGTCACCACGATGCAAAAAAGATGCTGAGACTCTAGAAAGAGTACAGAGAAGAGCAACAAAGATGATTAGGGGACTGGAGGCTAAAACATATAAGGAACGGTTGCTGAAATTGGGTATGTCTAGTTTAATGAAGAGAAGGACAAGGGGGGACATGATAGCAGTATTCCAATATCTCAGGGGCTGCCATAAAGAAGAGGGAATTAAGCTATTTTCCAAAGCACCTGAAGGCAGGACAAGAAGCAACGGGGGAAACTAATCAAGGAGAGAAGCAACCTAGAACTAAGGAGAAACTTCCTGACAGTGAGAACAATTAATCAGTGGAACAGCTTGCCTCCAGAAGCAGTAAATGCTCCAACACTGGACGTTTTTAAGAAGAGACTGGACAGCCACTTGTCCGAAATGGTGTAGGGTTTCCTGCCCGAGCAGGGGGTTGGACTAGATGACCTCCAAGGTCCCTTCCAACTTTACTACTAATATGAACAATATGAACATTTCCCCCTTATTCTTCTTTAAATATTTGTCCTTATAGCCCCATTATTTCTTATTTGCATTTTTCTTCCTTCATGTGTACACATATTTTCAATTTTGCCCTTTCCATATTTATTCTCCTCTATTATTTCTAGTCTCCAACCAGACATACACCTTGTTCCATACTATATAATACTCTGTGTCTTCCTTTTCTTTTATCTCTTTTGTTAATTTGTCCATCTCAGCACACTCCAGGATTTTCCTTATTACGTCTTTCTCTGATGGTATATTCTCATTTTTCCAGCACTGTGCATATGCTATTCTTGCCGCCGTTATTATATGTAAAATTAAGTACCATATTTCTTTACTATATTTTCTATTTAAAATACCCAACAAAAAGATCTCTGGTTTCCAGTCTACAGGTTGGTCTATTATTTCTTGGATCCATTTTCTTAGTGTAGACCAGTATTTTTTTGCAACTGGGCATGTCCTCCATAGATGATAATATGTTCCATGTACTTTTTTACATTTCCAACATGTTGGCGAGTTATTCTGGAACATCTTGGCAAGCTTTGCAGGTGGAAGATGCCATCTATAAAACATTTTCAACTGGTTTTCCTCTTTTTACAAAGCACACAGTTCAGTTATGGAATTTGCTAGACAGTTTAGATGGTTTTCAAAGGAGACTGGTGAGGTTCATGGAAGATAAGCTATCAGTTGTTGCTGGTATGGATAACTCTTTGATATCCCCTCTCCCGAACAGTAAGGTCTGAAGCCCTGGAAACAACATGTGCCATCTCGTCTCAGTTTAAATTTGGGAGCTTACCAAAGCACTCTTAGTCAAGAGGTGACACAGAATGGTGAACCAGGCTCAGAGCCTTTCTCATGTTCTTATAGTCCTGTGGCTGAACAACTCTGAACAACAGAGATTACGGACATGTCCAAATTTTTCTGCTCCTCTGAATTATAACAAGAACTTGTCATGTGTCCAGAACCAAAGGATACATGATAGCCGTGTTCCAATATCTCAGGGGCTGCCCCAAAGAAGAGGGAGTCAGGCTATTCTCCAAAGCGCCTGAAGGCAGGACAAGAAGCAACGGATGGAAGAAGAGTAACAAAGATGATCAGGGGTCTGGAGGCTAAAGCATATAAGGAACGGTTGCTGGAATTGGGTACGTCTAGTTTAATGAAGAGAAGGACGAGGGGGGACATGATAGCAATGTTCCAGTATCTGAGGGGCTGCCACAAATAAGAGGGAGTCAAGCTCTTCTCCAAAGCACCTGAAGGCAGGACAAGAAGCAATGGATGGAAACTGACCAAGGAGAGAAGCAACCTAGAACTAAGGAGAAACTTCCTGACAGTGAGAACAATTAACCAGTGGAACAACCTGCCTCCAGAAGTGGTGAATGCTCCAACACTGGAAGTTTTTAAGAAGAGAGTAGACAGCCATTTCTCTGGAATGGTATAGGGTTTCCTGCCTGAGTAGGGGGTTGGACTAGAAGACCTCCAATGTCCCTTCCAACATCATCATCATCATCATCATCATCATCATCATCATTATTATTTTAAAAAGCTTATAAAGGTAGGTAGGTAAGTAGGTAGGAAAGAAAGTCTTCTGTCCTTTTATGACATCTGGAAGAAGTTAGTGAGAGGTCTATCTCACAAAGTTTCACAGTAGGGTCTCCTCTTTGCTTCAATGTCTATGATGAAACGAACAATTTCTTTGTTTTCTCTGTTTTAACAAATTGATTTTATTCTTTTAACTTAATATAAAAATTGTCTTGCAATCATCCCCTGAGAAAGAAAAAAAAATCCAAATTCTGAATCTTTCCTCTCATCCATGAATAGCTCACTGGATGGGTCTTTGTAAGTGTGAAAACGCTCAGATTTAAAACAGATTTAAAAATGAAAGCATACTTGTGTCAGGGAAGGAAGTTATGTTGGCTTTGCTTCTGAACAATTATCCGTAAAAGCACAGGTTGAAGTTTCAGACATCACGGAATATTCATCACGTTGATTGAAGGCGTATGTCTCCCCTGCAACTTCATGTAGAGACTTTAGCAGTAAATAAATACATTTTAAATGCAAATGATACAGGTTATTTCAAGGAATGTGTGGAGCTCTCTGTTAAATTACACTGCAGAGGAAGGAAACACAAGGTGGACTTCCTCATTAATCTTGTGATAGCAAGAGGGATGCCTCACTATCCCATTTCCAGTGTTTGTTTGACAGATTGTGGAGATCTATGGATGTGCTGTATCATTTCAACCCAGAGAGCTGCTTCCTGAAATGCATATCTTGGTCTTCCATCCTACTCTGGTGGAATGTAGCTTTCTTGACATGTACACAAATGTACCTGTGTGCCATTTAGACCAGCAGCTCCCAACCTTTTCTATACCCCGCACACTTAGAACGCTGCTGATATATTCTCACACCCCCTTACAAAAGCTCAAAATAACTGCAACAAATATATACACTATAATTTTGAAATTATAGTCAAGGCCATGGTTTTCCCAGTTGCAATGTATGGCTGTGGAAAGTTGGACCATAAGAAAGGCTGAGTGCCAAAGAATGGAGGCCTTTGAACTATGGTGCTGGAGAAGACTCCTGCGAGTCCCCTGGACTGCAAGGCAATCAAACCGGTCAGTCTTGGAGGAGATCAACCCCGACTGCTCTTTAGAAGGCCAGATCCTGAAGTTGAAACTCAAATACTTTGGCCACCTAATGAGAAGGAAGGACTCACTGGAGAAGAGCCTAATGCTGGGAAAGATTGAGGGCAATAGAAGAAGGGGATGACAGAGAATGAGATGGCTGGATGGAGTCACTGAAGCAGTAGGCGTGGACTTAAATGGACCCCAGAAGATGGTAGAGGACAGGAAGACTTGGAGGAACGTTGTCTGTGGGGTCGTGATGGGTCAGACACAACTTTGCAACTAACAACAATAATTTTGAAATTTCTAAACCCAAGTTTTCGCACCCCCTGGAATATTGTCTCGCACCCCTGGTTGGGAACCCCTGAATTGAATTCTGAAGTCCCAGAGCAGTTTAATTTTATCATTTTCTATGACTTTCTCTATTTTATTATTATTATCGATCATCGCACAGTCAGCCAGATGTTCAGACTGGATTTGGCATTTTGTCTACCTATCGAGTCCTTACCCAGGACCTGGGATAGGCAGATGTGGATGTTTGATGGTATTACAGATATCGTCGCAGGATGGAAGCAGTTCCTAATAAGGCTGCCTTTTGCAATTGACTACTAGCGAATTTGTCAATGCCAATGGTGTTCAAGTGGTGCTCCAGTTGTTTTGGGATTGAACCCAAGGAGCCTATGACTATTGGTACTACCCTTGCTTGCTTTTGCCACAGTCTATTTCTATTTGTAGGTCTTTGTATTTATTATTATTATTATTATTATTATTATTATTATTATTATTATTATTATTATTATTATTATTACTACTCATGATGGTAGTGGCCAGTCTCCATGTGCTCTGACATGATGCTCTATTCCAACTGTTCCTTGAGGTTTGCTGTGGTGTGCAGATATTTGTTTCATCTGAGGTGTGTGTTTGTAATCATGAGCCATATCATTTTTTGCCCACTTTCTTGGGCTATTTTGCATCCAGCTGTGCAGCTGATTGGAGGTTTGCATCTGACCCTGGTAGGTAGGGCATGCCGTTTTAGGCATTCATGTTGAACAGCTTTTCTTCCTGCATGAATGGTAGATTTCTCTTACCCTGAATTGTTAAGCCACACTCAGAAGATGTAGAAAGGGAAAGGAGAGAAGATTGTGCATTGACTATATGTGTGTGTGTGTGTCAGTGTGACTGTGACTGTGACTGTGTGCATTTGAGTGTGTGTGTGTGTGAGTGAGTGGGTCAGAGGACTTTTTCAGACCTTCATATTTTCCTTGCCAATTACACCCAATCAGCTTGTAAACAAAGTGTCATATACATACATTTATCTGAGTAGGCTTTGAGCTTTAAACTATCTACTAGTTTGGGAGATTTCACATTTGTTCAAAAATCCACAGAGACAAATTTCATCCAAATTCTTGCTTCACCAATTATTTTACCCAAACCCATCATTTGAGTCCTTTCCCCCTCAGTTTAAATAGAACTAAGGAGAAACCTCCTGACAGTGAGAACAATTAATCAGTGGAACAGCTTGCCTCCAGAAGCAGTAAATGCTCCAACACTGGAAGTTTTTAAGAAGAGACTGGACAGCCACTTGTCCGAAATGGTGTAGGGTTTCCTGCCCGAGCAGGGGGTTGGACTAGATGACCTCCAAGGTCCCTTCCAACTTTACTACTATTATTATTAAATATGCAGACCTTAGAATGTAGAGGAGATGAATATTTCTTTGAAAGTAAGTGTATTGTCTAAGCACATTCATAAGGAAGCTGGAATAGACCATGTAAGCTATGGGGCATGCCCCAGTGATTGCATTCACACAAAAGTAAATTGGTCTTCTGAATTTGATCACAAGGCTCTTGAGGGTCAACTTTTCTTCCATTATTAAATTCAGGAAAAAATAATAAGAGTCCTATTCCAGCAGCAGTACTTATTAGATTTTCTGATTTCCAGTGCATTAAGTCAAGTATCTGAATGCTGGTTTGAAGGAAGGTAGTATATTTAAAAAGCCATTATCACCAAATCTATGCTATTGAAATGAGATCAGTCTTCTCAAATGTCTTAATAACTCACAGCAGCCATTAAGAAGGTGATGGATTTAGGAGATGTTTTGAGGAGGAAAACAAAGCTGGTTTCTATTGGTTCCAGAGGGTTAAAATCAGTCAGAAATGGGTTGCTGAACCTGGGGCTGTCTGTGGCAGGCTGGAAATTACCCTGACGATCAATTGGGACAACAAATGACCTTTGTGTGAAACTGTGTCCATACCTAAGCCACAGCTTCTTTGCTTTGCATAAACAAAGTCTGAAACTGTTGGGGCATTTTTTTTGTGGTGGGAATCAGGTACTGTACAGGATGCTGGAATGCACAAATACAGTTCAGGTTTTGCACCACTTCCACGGTGGACAAAGACAGATGACTTTGGCTTGTGTCTTCTTGTTGTTAGTTGCGAAGTCATGTCCGACCCATCATGACCCCACGGACAACATTCCTCCAGGCCTTCCTGTCCTCTACCATCTTCTGGAGTCTATTTAAGCTCACACCTACTGCTTCAGTGACTCCATCCAGCCACCTCCTTCTCTGTCGTCCCCTTCTTCTATTGTCCTCAATCTTTCCCAGCATCAGGCTCTTCTCCAGTGAGTCCTTCCTTCTCATTAGGGGGCCAAAGTACTTGAGTTTCAACTTCAGGATTTGGCCTTCTAAAGAACAGTCGGGGTTGATCTCCTCTAGAACTGACCGGTTTGATCGACTTGCAGTCCAGGGGACTCGCAGAAGTCTTCTCCAGCACCATAGTTCAAAGGCCTCAATTCTTTGGTGCTCAGCCTTTCTTATGGTCCAACTTTCACAGCCATACATTGCAACTGGGAAAACCATGGCCTTGATTATGTGTACTTTTGTTGTCAGGATGATGTCTCTGCTTTTTAGTATGCTGGCTTGTGGCTTGTGTCTATTGCCATGCAATTGGCTTTGGGACTTTGAATCAGCTAACTAGTGCCATGTTGCAGAGTTTGAGGAGATAGGATGAGTAATGCAGTACTTAATATGGATGTTCAGAAGTTCATCATGAGAGATCCCACACTTACGGGTCCAGAAAGATGAGTCCTAAGGTCCACATAATGGCTACAGCTAGCCAATCTGGTTGACCTCATAAAATTTGGATGAGACATCACCAAGAGTGATCGGTGATGAAGTTTAGCCTCAGAAATCCTAAAAGACACTAATGGCAAATGATCATAAGGGCATGGGCATGAAATCACCCAGAACTGAAACTTGAATGACAGGAGTCAACCTTTAACAGCATCAAACTAAAATTGTCATGTATGACTTTTATTGGCGGGGAATTTTCATTCTTGACCTTTTCTGAAGTAGAAATGGAGCTCAACAAAGGAACCAGTAGACACTACTATTGTGAAAACACTTTTAGCATTTTGGGTTCCTGTTCTTTTAGAGAGGAGGTAAAAAGGGAGATTTCCAAGGGAAAACAATGCAAGATGTGTCCTGGAGAATCTTTTTCTCTGAATGTATTTATCTAACTCTAATATTTGTTATACGTTAAGTAATTATACAAGGTTAAACACACTGTTCTTTGAGTCTGTTGAACTTCGTGTTTAGAGTTCATTAGCATTCAAATGGCTAGAAGCTGACTGTCTCCTTAGACACATTATTCTACAGCTCATAGAATAAAGATATTAAAAGTATTCAATGATAATAAGTTGCATTATTTCTAAAAGGGAGGCATGATTAGTAAAAGCTATATGCGCATAGTTACCACGAATTAACGTTGGCTTGTTTTTGCAGCTGTTTTAATTACTGTATCCACACTCTCTTAGGTTTATACGGTACATATTTTCATTTTGAAACTGGAGGAAGTTGCTGTTTTCTTGTTGCTTGAGAAGATCTTCTTACTCCACACTTTTTTTTTTTAACTGCATCAGCCATCAGAAGATTGTTGAAATCAAACAATATAGCTATGGATGTGGTTGGGATGGCAACGACAGCTCTAGGTAAGAGATTACAGGGCGGACACATCATAGTGTCAACAAAGGTATGAATTGTTACGGCCCCGCTTTTCTCATGTGCAAGACAGCTGTGAAAACTAAATCATCAGAAAGGCTTCACTTCTGAATGGTGTTGCTGGAGAAGATCGCTGAGAATACTTTGGACCTCAGGAGAAACCAACCTTTAAGGCTGCTTACTAGAAGAATGAAACTCAAGAATAAATATTTCAGATACGTACCATCGTGCAAAAGCTTTGCTGGAGAAACCTCCAAGGGTTTTAAAAAATGGAAAGAATTGAAAAAGGGGCTAACAGTAGACAATGTGATTGTGCAGACCATCTGTGATGATACAAGCAGGAACTTCCACAAAGTCAAAAAGATCTGGGGAAACACAAACAACCATGGTGAAATGATGTCCCTTATTTCATGAAGGGTCAGGAGCAATTGAGCAACAGAAGAACAGAATTATTGGAGAACGAAGGACCCCCCCCATCCCCCGTATGTGGATGATGCTTTGCTGAAATTTGGTGACAATTCTTTTTATTCCCAAAGTAGCATTTGGAATAGATGTGTTGAGGTTAATAATAATAATAATAGTAGTAGTAGTAGTAGTAATAATAATAACAACAACAACAACAACAACAACAACAATAATAATAATAATAATAAAGTTGGAAGGGACCTTGGAGGTCATCTGGTCCAACCCCCTGCTCAGGCAGGAAACCCTATACCATTTCAGACAAATGGCTGTCCAATCTCGTCTTAAAAACTTCCAGTGTTGGAGCATTCACCACTTCTGGAGGCAAGTTGTTCCACTGGTTAATTGTTCTAACTGTCATGAAGTTTCTCCTTAGTTCTAGGTTGATTCTCTCCTTGATTAGTTTCCATCCGTTGCTTCTTCCCCATCTATTTGCCAGGAATTGAGAGGGCCGGATGCCATGATCTTGGTTTTCCTAATGTTGAGTTCCTTCAGGTGCTTTGGAGAATAGCTTGACTCCCTCTTCTTTGGGGCAGCCCCTGAAATATTGGAAGACTGCTATCATGTCCCCCCTCGTCCTTCTCTTTATTAAACTAGACATACCCAATTCCAGCAACTGTTCCTTATATGTTTTAGCCTCCAGTCCCCTGATCATTTTTGTTGCTCTTCTCTGTACTCTTTCTAGAGTCTCAACATCTTTTTTACACTGTAGCAACCAAAATTGGATGCAGTATTCCAAGTGTGGCCTTACCAAGGCATTGTAAAGTGGTATTAATACTTCACGTGATCTTGATTCTATCCCTCTGTTAATGCAGCCCAGCACTGTGTTGGCTTTTTTGGTAGCTGCAGCACACGGCTGGCTCATATCTAAGTGATTGTCCACTAGGACTCCAAGATCCCTCTCACAGTTACTACTATTGAGCAAGGTACTCCCTATACTATACCTGTGCATTTGGTTTTTCTTGCCTAAATGTAGAACTAATTCTTCCATCCCTTCCAGCCACAACTGATGAAGCTTCTTGGATGAGAAGTGAAATGTCTTCTCCTTTCTCAAAGAAGAAACATAGTCCAGTTGCCTTTCGGGGAAAAAAAAGCATCTTTGAGACAACCATGACCTGGATAACGAAGAATCTTCATAGATGTAAAACCTCTGATGAGCTTTACCCCTTCAAGTTGAGCAATCTCCACCTTCTCCCTTTTAAAAACCCAACCTCATCTTTTTCACTGACATCAAGGTGACACTGACATCCATCCAGCAGTCCTTAAAGGCCAATAGAAAATTGCACTATCCTAATAAGTGCATTAAGAGTGCAAAAGTTGGCTTGAAACTCAACATTAGGAAAACCAAGATCATGGCATCCGGCCCTCTCAATTTCTGGCAAATAGATGGAGAAGAAATGGAGGTAGTTACAGATTTTACCTTCCTGGACTCCAAGATCACCTCAAATGGGGACTGCACCCAAGAAATTAAAAGATGCTTGCTCCTGGGGAGGAAAGCTATGGCAAATCTAGACAGCATACTAAAAAGCAGAGACATCACCCTGCCAACAAAAGTGCATATAGTCCAGGCCATGGTTTTCCCAGTTGCAATGTATGGCTGTGAAAGCTGGACCATAAGAAAGGCTGAGCGCCAAAGAATGGAGGCCTTTGAACTATGGTGCTGGAGAAGACTCCTGCGAGTCCCCTGGACTGCAAGGCGATCAAACCTAGAGGTTTGTGAGTCCTAGAGGAGATCAACCCTGACTGCTCCTTAGAAGGCCAGATCCTGAAGTTGAAACTCAAGTACTTTGGCCACCTAATGAGAAGGAAAGACTCACTGGAGAAGAGCCTAATGCTGGGAAAGATGGAGGGCAATAGAAGAAAAAAGGGACGACAGAGAATGAGGTGGCTGGATGGAGTCACTGAAGCAGTAGGTGTGAGCTTCAATGGACTCCAGAAGATGGTAGAGGACAGGAAGGCCTGGAGGAACGTTGTCCATGGGGGTTGCGATGGATCGGACACAACTTCACAACTAACAACAACAAAATAAGTGCATAAAGTGTGCAATTCTATAATGTTTAACAACCAGATCTCATAAAATGTCTTGTTATGTTTTCAGTAGCCGAATTTGAGGGAGTGAAATCTTGCGGAAAACAAAATACTCCCATTTTACCTTTGCTTTAACGATTTGGAGGGTGATGGCTCCTAATTTCTCTGCCAGCTTAGATTCCGTAGGGCACTCAGCAAGAATTTCATCTCACTTTGGATGGAGGTGAGTGATTCACTTTCTGTCTCTTTGAAACCTGAGGAGGTCTGTTATTTCTCAATTTTCCGGGGCTAGTAGGAGATTCTGTCCTGCAGCCCAAGTGCATAAAAATTCGTGTTTATTTTTCTCTCTGAAATAAGCACAGATTTCTTGCATTAAAAACCGCCCTACTTTGCTCGAATAATTTGTGAAGGCCGGAAGAAAGAAAAGAGAAAAATAGGTCCTGAATTTTTTTTTTTTGTTTACAAAATTGTCAATAAATAAGATTTCTCCCGGTTTGAGTTTCCTTTAACATCAACCCCCCCCCCACCATTACACAATCATTTCTTCCAATGGTACTGCTATTTCCATTTGTTCAGCTAAGTCTTCCCTGTTGTTTAGGCACAAAGATTGTGTAAAGATCTCCTCTTACAGGTTTTGGGGAGGTATTTGCAAGCAGGGGAGGAAAAAACACGTTGCAGAAAATGAACATGGCAAAAAATATACCCTTTTCTGTTACTCTCCAAATGGATAAGTTCATAAACAGCCTCAGAGAAATTAAAAAAAAAAAAACCTTCAATCATCTGAAAATACGGTAGTAAAAGAAAAATCCCCTTTGCAGGGCAAAGCAAACTGAAAAAAAAAAAAAAATGACAAGGAAGATTACCGCCTGGATTTAGATTGGTATTTGATTAGTTGACTTACTAAACAAGCTCTGAGCTTCAAAATGTAAGATTTAATATGGTGGCGCTTTCCATTACATTCCTGGCTTATGGGCACTAGGGCAAATGATGGATTCTTGGAGGCAGAATCTGTATAGCTGAGTGCTGGATGAAATGAACACACAGTGTGGTCTGTTCTCAGTGGCATTTGGTTAATCAATGAAACTATGGAATAGTTGAGGTTGAAACGGACTAAACCTACTAGATCTGATCAAACACCCTATAAACTATGGCAGTCCTAGAGAAGGTCCCTATTTTATAAGGGACCTGATCAGAACATGTCAATTTTATTCTCAATATTCCACCAACTTCTCCATTAAGAGAGAGAGGGTTAAGTGAGAGCCAGTTTGGTTATGAATTCAAGTCCCACTTTAGGCATAAAAGCAGGCTGGTTGACTTTGAGCCAATTACCACGAGACTGTGAGTTCTAGTCCCGCCTTAGGCATGAAAGCCAGCTGGTTGTCTTTGGGCCAATCACCAGGAGACTGTGAATTCTACTTCCGCCTTAGGCATGAAAGCAGCTGGTTGACTTTGGGCCAATCACCAGGAGACTATGAGTTCTAGTCCCGCCTTAGGCATGAAAGCAGCTGGTTGACTTTGGGCCAATCACCAGGAGACTGTGAGTTCTACTTCTGCCTTAGGCATGAAAGCCAGCTGGTTGTCTTTGGACCAATCACCAGGAGACTGCGAATTCTAGTCCTGTCTTAGGCATAAAAGCCAGGTGGGTGACTTGGGTCAGTCAGCCAATCATTGCCTCTCAGCCCAACTCACCTCACAGAAGAAGGAAGGTGTGTTGGATATGTTTTCCACCTTGAGTTATTTGTACAAATAATAAAGGCAGAATTAAAATAATAAAGCAAAACAAAACAAAATAAGCCAGCGAGCAGGAATAACACTCCATCAAGTGGACATAATGTCCATTGTCACCTCAAGTTCATCTTCAGCGAGTTGAATCCATAGATATGATTCTCTGGATAGAAACAACATCACACCTTTCGAATGAAACCCTTTTGTACAGATGTGCAACTGGCCTGTCCTTGAGCCTCCAGCACCATCTTTAGCTTGCTGTCCTCATCAGTTGATTCTCTGCATTCAGCATCTGGTCTTTCCAATGAGAGAGTAATTGGTTTTCGTTTGATGTTCTTTATCCTAATCCATGTACTCTGGAAGTTCTTTGTTAGATTTCTTCTCTTGGAAAAGCAGTGCGGCTGTGATTCTTACAAAGCAATGACAAATGTTCGGCCAATCAACCATTTTGCTGTGGCTGTAACATGAATAAGGCGTCTGTACAACTGTCAGCTGGAGAGGGCTGGGGAAAAAAAAATAGCGGTGTCTAAATCTGTATTGCTATACTTGGGATGATAGATGACATTTTTAACAGTTGCTTTTGCCTGTTTGCTTGGGCAGTTGTAAATGCTTGTGCACAGGCAGCTGGTGTTTCTTTCAGAGCTGAGCACAAATCTGAACAAAAAAGGGTGTGAATATTTTATCCTGAGGTAGGGTGGGAGACTTTAACTGGGACGCTTGCTTGCCATTGTCCTCCTGCATTGAGTTGGAGGCTGCACAAAGTCTGACCTCTTGTCACCACCATCAAAGATTTGACTCTGGTGGTCAGTTTACTCACTGCAGTGGGACTGCCAACTGGCAGGCTGTCAGCTCTCCCTGGTTCAGCTTGGCACCTCACAGACATCCTGCATTCAAAGGCTGGGGGAGGGGGAGAAGGATGAAAGAGTAATATACCGTATTTTCCAGCATATAAGACGACTGGGCATATAAGACGACCCCTGACTTTGGAGAAGATTTGCATGGTTAGAAAGTCGTTTTATACACCGGAAAATACTGTTTTCTGGCATATAAGACAACTGGGCATATAAGATGACCCCCAACTTTGGAGAAGATTTGCATGGTTTAGAAAGTCGTCTTATACGCCCGAAAATACGGTACCTGCGTCTGTAGTGATGGGAAATTGGGAGGAAGGAATGAGAGGTGGTAAAGATCAGAACAGCTGGATCCTGTTTGTATCACCATCCCAAGGCTAGGCACCCCCAAACATCAGAGTTCTCAAAACGTCTTGGTGAGCTCCGGTTGGCTGAAAATGGACTGGCCATGCGGGTTGGGATGGGCTGTGAGCAAACCTTTTTTTTAATCTTATGAGTGTGGGAGAATTCAGAGCTGGCCTGACTACACTGCAACCGACACCTTTAATAAAAGAACTTTTTGATTTAACCCTTGGAATCGAGGATCTCTCTTTCCTAAGGGATCAGATTGGGGCAGATCTGATATCTAGAGTGATTTTTTGCTGGCCAGTGGTAAGGTCCTTCACTCCAGAACTGCATCAATTCTTTTTGCAAAGTAAGTTAAATTTGGGATGCCATATTGAAGGCCTCTGACTCCAGGTCATTTATGATTGAATATGAATCACCTATAACAACCTTTCCTTGAAATGGACGTGGGTTGGGGTTTACAGTTGTTTCAATTTGCAGCCAGCCTAGGAATCAGGAGAATTGAAATCCTGACATATTTGTAGATCACTAATTTGGGGAAAGCTACTCAAATTTGTGATATTGGTTGAACAATTTCTCAATATCTTTAACAATGTATTTTTTGAGTTGGGATATTTGTCCTGTTGTGATATATGGTTAAAGGACTGTATGGTTGAAGCTACAAGCCCAAAATTAGATAAAGTCTCCATGGAATGATCCATAATGAAAAGATCTCTTTGGTTTGCCATGTAAGATGTCCTCCTCAAGAGTCCAATTTGCCTCAACATTGATTTTGGTTTGTCACCAGTAGAAGACATGGCTATTTTCACTCAAACGTTGGGATTGTTGTTAGTTGCAGAGTCATGTCTGATCCATTGTGACCCCATGGACAACATTCCTCCAGGCTTTACTGTCCTCTACCATCTTCTGGAGTCCATTTAAGCTCACGCCTATTGCTTCAGTGACTTCATCCAGCCACCTCATTCTCTGTCTTCCCCTTCTTCTTTCATTGTCCTTCATCTTTCCCAGCATTAGACCCTTCTCCAGTGAGTCCTTCCTTCTCATTAGGTAGCTAAAGTACTTGAGTTTCCACTTCAGGATCTGGCCTTCTAAAGTGCAGTCAGGGTTGATCTCCTCCAGGACTGACCAGTTTGATCACCTTGCAGTCCAGGGGACTCGCAGGAGTCTTCTCCAACACCATAGTTCAAAGGCTCAATTCTTTGGTGCTCAGCCTTTCTTATGGTCCAACTTTCAATGTTGGGATATAAAAAATAATTCTCATGAAACACATCGCAGATTAAAAACATTGAACTTTTATGAACCACTGTTTATGAAGGAATAAGATAGCTGCAAAGGTTAAATGCCACGGTTTAGAAGAACCCACTGTCAATATCTCAGCCCTGCTTTGTCACCAACAATTACATATTTGAGAGGAGAACCTTGGAATTCAGGGTGTGCAAACTGAATCATATAAAGGAAGACAGTCCTGAAGGTAATCCCACTCCAAAGTATTTAGAATTTTCTAGGCTTTTTAAAAACTTTTGAGTCTCATAAATCAGACTAGATAAATATTTAAGAATAGATAATGTAGCTTCTGAACAAGTGTAGCTTCACTCATATTTCTCTCTATAGCTATATATCTATATATATTTCTTTTTTGAGGTTTTCACAGGTGTTTGTATGTAGGTCTTTGGTTATTCAGGTTTTTTCCCACGTAAAATTGGAAGTGTCTTGGCGACGTTTCGACGAAGTCCCATTCGTCATCTTCAGGCTGGTGTTTTCGGCTTCGTGCTTCTAGGAGCAATGTATGATCATAGCTGTTTCTTCCTTTTAACTGCCAGTGGGGGTATGAACTGATTGGGTGGGAGCCTGGCTGTGTTCTGATTGGGTGGAGGTGTGTTCTGATTAGTTAGGGGCTTGGCTGTGCTCTGATTATATGGGGGGTTGGCTGTGCTCTGATTGGCTGGGGGAGTGTTCTGTTTGGGTGGGGGCTTTGTTGTGCTCGGGCAAGTCTGAGTTGCAGGGGAATTTGAGATGGTGAGCTGCATTGCTGTTGTTTGGCTTCGTGTTCATGGTCATGCCTCATCTTCATGGTGGGTGTCAGTTTGCTTCATGTATGGATTGGAGGGGTTTAAAGTGGCTAATGATGCAGCTGTGGTCTGGCTTCTGGTTTGTGGTCATGCCTCATCATCGGTGTGGGTTTGGGTTTGCTTTTTGTGTGGATGTGTGGTGGTGACATATATCTATATCTATATCTATATCTACTATATATCTATATCTATATCTATCTATCTATCTATCTATCTATCTATCTATCTATCTATCTATCTATCTATCTATCTATCCCCAGTAAATGAAGATGTGCTGTTCTATCGCAAAGGGATCTAAGGAGGTCATTGTCACACCACCTGATTCAGGCCATCAGTTTGCTGATGTCACACTTTGTCTTGAAAGCTGAGTGGTTTCTGTCACTCCAGGCAGTATAAGTATGATAGAGAGAGAGAGAGAGAGAGAGAGAGAGGGACACACACACACAAACGCACAGAGCCCAAGCAAGAGATTTTTAATAGTATAGCCTGCAAGCGAACATCAAAGCTTGGAAGTCTCTTGCACAGTTATTATTACCACTGTACTGCAGGCTCACAAAGCATTTTGAATAAGAACTGGGGCAAGCCATATATAACATAGAGTCACATTAGGGGAAAAAAGAGGGTTGCAAATAATGCTTTCCTGAAGGGTTTTTTTTTTGTGTGTGTGCTAAAAATGACTCTTTGTGAAGGCAGCAAGCACATTGGAGAATATTGAAGTCTAAATCAGTAGAATTCTTTGGAATTCTTCTACCAATTTTCTGTAGTTTTCCCAACCAATCTTCTCCTGCCATTTAAAAAAAAAAACCAACCCCCATTTTTTTATTATTATTACAAAGATAGGCTATAGGTCCTCCTACTCTAGTATTGCTTAATCAGATGGTGATTTTTCCCAGGCTTTAGACAGAAAAAAGCCATTCCAATTCTGCTAACCTGCTATGCCTGGAATAAACTTGGATCTTTAGAAGTCAGGCATGATGTCTGCAATCAAGATTAACATCTTCTTCCCATTATCTACCCAGATGCTGCAGCAATTCTATTGTAGGAAATCAAGCAAAGCAATGGAAGGAAAGAGGAATAGTCATATTGTACATTCTTTCTGCTGCTTCCTGCTTCACTCTTTGGGCTGCTGAATATTGCCCTTTGCATTTGCAAAGCGTGAGCCTTGGTGCAAAATATTCCTTCTGCTTTCTGAGAGATGAAATGGAATTAGCACACAAGAGAGAGTAATGAGATTTTAGCTCAGAGTGAGACAAGCGTTAGCTTCCACCTCCATGGTCCCTTCCAGCTCTATTCTATTCTATTCTATTCTATTCTATTCTATTCTATTCTATTCTATTCTATTCTATTCTATTCTATTCTATTCTATTCTATTCCATTCCATTCCATTCCATTCCATTCCATTCTATTCATTCCATTCCATCTCTTCATTCTATTCTATTCTATTCCATTCCATTCCATCTCTTCATTCTATTCTATTCTATTCTATTCTATTCTATTCTATTCTATTCTATTCTATTCTATTCTATTCTATTTCATTCCATATTCTATTCTATTCTATTCTATTCTATTCTATTCTATTCTATTCTATTCTATTCTATTCTATTCTATTCTATTCCAAATTCTATTCTATTCTATTCTATTCTATTCTATTCTATTCTATTCTATTCTATTCTATTCTATTCTATTCTATTCTATTCTATTTCATTCCATATTCTATTCTATTCTATTCTATTCTATTCTATTCTATTCTATTCTATTCTATTCTATTCTATTCTATTCTATTCTATTCAAATTCTATTCTATTCTATTCTATTCCAAATTCTATTCTATTCTATTCTATTCTATTCTATTCTATTCTATTCTATTCTACTCTACTCTACTCTATTCTACTCTACTCTACTCTACTCTACTCTATTCTATTCTGTTCTATTCTATTCCAAATTCTATTCTATTCTATTCTATTCTATTCTATTCTATTCTATTCTATTCTATTCTATTCTATTCTATTCTATTCTATTCTATTCTATTCTATTCCTATCCTATCCTATCCTATCCTATCCTATCCTATCCTAACCCTACCTTCTATTCTATTCTATTCTATTCTATTCTATTCTATTCCTATCCTATCCTATCCTATCCTATCCTATCCTATCCTATCCTATCCTATCCTATCCTAACCCTACCTTTTCTCAATTATTCTACTTGGCTGAGATTTTCACTGTAAGTCAACTGAATGTACAATAAGTCCTCTTTTTCTTCTCCTTTTGGGGAAAAAGAGAAAAAGATATGCCAAAGGAAATGCCTCCGGCACTACTTAGTTAGGAAGAAAATATTAGCAATCTAAATATACACTACATCCAAATAAAGTTTTCTTATTAGGTCAAAGCTAAGAGAAAGGAGAATTCTGAGCAGGTGGGGGACCCTAATATAACAGCTAAATTGAGAAAATGGCTTAGCTCTGCACTTAGGGCAATAAATAGATAGATGTTAAAGCCATAAATACCGCGTATTTTAAGGTAACCTGAAATTTAGGAAGTGACAGTAGAATTTGGGGATATGTGTCTACTCACATAACTTTATCTTAAAACCAGTAAGATTATAACACTTATCCAAAGTTGCCTGTTCATCAGGTTCTATCCAATTATGAGGTGCTAATTGTTAAGTAAACAAATAGACTGGAAAAGTATGAAATAAGACCTGACAAGGTGTTCATGTTGTCTGTTCTGAAGTTATGCCCCTTCTACCTGGTTGTAAAGAACAGGCAGAACTATTTGGTCCCTCAGATAGCCAGTCCTGTGCCATGAAGGTCTTCTTAGAGATGGTCACCAGCACCTTCAATTGCATCCAGAAAGCAAGCTTCCAGAATATTCTCCTGAGAGCTACTTTGACCCATGATCAATCATACTTAAAAGTGTTGCCTTCATGCAATTAAGGCTCATGTATTTAAGTGTACAATCCAACAGGAAAAAGCTTTTTGGGTAGACTTGAGAACTCACTTCAAGCTGAACTCATCTGAGGCTATGGGCTTCTATTATTCATTTCCATTATTCTCTAATGCTTGGCATCCATGTTGCACTGAAACATCACATAAAGCACACCAGCTTAGGAGAGAAAGGGAAGTTTTTCCCCAGGAACACAAAAGATGGATAGATCACTTCTTTTAGGTAGTTGTATGTTCTCCGCAGAGTTCAAACATAAGGAGTGTGCCTTTGGAGAGGTAGAGGAAGATGTGAAGATCTGGATACATGCTCAGGATCCAAAACAAGAACCAATGGGCAGAAACTAGTCAAGGAGAGAATTAGCTTAGAACTAGGGAGAAATTTCCTGACAGTGAGAACAATTAAGCGGTGGAACGGCTTGCCTTCGGAGGTTGTGGGTGCTCCAACACTGCAGGTTTTTAAGAATAGATTGGACAACCATTTGTCTGGAATGGTATAAAGCAGGGGTAGGCAACTTTGGCTCTTTTATGACTCATGGACTTCAACTCCCAGAATTCCTGAGCCAGCCATGCTGAGGGGAAAGGGAGAGGTTTCCAAGCTGAGCCATGCTGGCTCAGGAATTCTGGGAGTTGAAGTCCACGAGTCATAAAAGAGCCCAGGTGGCCTACCCCTGCCCAAATGCCTGAATTATGATCACATGACCGTGAGGAAAAAATATTTAAATATTTAAACCAGGGGTCTTCAAACTTGGCTCTTTTATGACTCGTGGACTTCAACTCCCAGAATTCCTGAGCTAGCCATGGCTCAGCTTGGAAACTCCTCTCTTTCCCCTCAGCATGGCTGGCTCAGGAATTCTGGGAGTTGAAGTCCAGAAGTCATAAAAGAGCCAAGGTTGCCTAACCCTGGTATAAGGTCTCCTGCTTGAGTAGGGGGTTGGACTGGACGACCTCCAAGGTCCCTGCCAACTCTTTTATTCTATTATGTTGTCTCTCCCAGATACACTGGGTGAAGAATACTTTCCTGAAGTATCAGTGTAGAAAGCTGTCATGGATATCACTGCAGATGTGACGCCTCATTAAACTGCTTCTGAATCTTTGGGTCTTCTTTCAGCCAACTTTACCTTGCAGAAGATGTTTCTTTTTGTGAAAAGAAAGAACAATACATTATATTTCGGAGAACCTGCTAAATCCAGAGCCCAATGAGACGCTGTTCAACAGAGATCATGCAGTTTCCTTCGAAACCTGTTCCTATGTCTGGCAAATGGCTTAATTGAAGGAGAGAGGCACCAGGCTGTGGTTGCTGCTTTCCAGATTCAGAGGAATTGCTCACAAAGAGCAGGGAGAGATAAGGCTACGTAGGCTGTGAAGAACTGACTTGGAAGCTTAAGTGTCATCTCCCAGGGTAATATTTTCAACTAGAATTCAATCCTTCCCGATAGTAGAAGCATACAGAAATAGAAATAACAATAGGATGGAGATAACACTATTTTGTTGTTGTTAGTTGCGAAGTTGTGTCTGACCCATCACAATCCCATGGACAACATTCCTCCAGGCCTTCCTGTCCTCTACCATCTTTTGGAGTCCATTTAAGCTCATGCCTCCTGCTTCAGTGACTCCATCCAGCCACCTCATTCTCTGTCGTCCCCTTCTTTTCACATTAGTGCCACTGAAAGCTCTGTCAACAGTAAAGCTTAATACAAACAGTGCTTGCTGTTTTACTCCCGGATCTACCTTCTCTATCATCCTTGTTTCACTTACTACCCTGAATCTCAAAGATTATATCTAATACCAGAGATTTAGAACTGAGAATGTGATAAATGTTTCAAAATTAAAGATAACTCATGAATCATCTCAAGTCAGTGTCAAGAATATAGGAATATTTATTATGAGCTTTCCTTGCGGTGGAAGTAGGCTCAAGATAATGCTTTAATGTGTAGAGTAGAAGAATAAGTAGAGCAATAGAAGAATGGACCTGCCTCTTAATTATGGTCATTCAGTCCAAGGATGAGGGCAAAGTCCTTTTGCTGTTGTTAGTTGCGAAGTCATGTCCGACCCATCGTGACCCCATGGACAACGTTCATCCAGGCCTTCCTGTCCTCTACCATCTTCTGGAGTCCATTTAAGCTCACGCCTACTGCTTCAGTGACTCAATCCAGCCACCTCATTCTTGTTGTCCCCTTCTTCTATTGCCCTCCATCTTTCCCAGCATCAGGCTCTTCTCCAGGGAGTCCTTCCTTCTCATTAGGTGGCCAAAGTACTTGAGTTTCAACTTCAGGATCTGGCCTTCTAAAGAGCAGTCGGGGTTAACCTCCTCTAGGACTGACCGGTTTGATCGCCTTGCAGTCCAGGGGACGTGCAGGAGTCTTCTCCAGCACCATAGTTCAAAGGCCTGAATTCTTTGGCGCTCAGCCTTTCTTATGGTCCAACTTTCATAGCCATACATTGCAACTGAGAAAACCATGGCTATTAAGACAATTGTACAAATCTGTAGAATCCTTATTGCCCTCTGCACTTGGTGGATTTTTTTTTTTTTTGTAGATGTTTTGTTACTGAAGATGTCATCAAGTTGGGTAATGAATCACTTGCAAGAAAAGCACCAAACTCAGAGAAAACAAAAGACTCCACATTCCAATCGTGGGTTACTAACATTCTCTTCTGTTAGTCGTTCAGATCTGCCAATATTCGCAGAGTTTTGATATGGCAGTAAGTTGCAGAATATTCTTAGAATTACATTTATTTGTGAATAAAGAATGGACTGGGTTTAGGCCCATTTGCTCATCCAAATCCTCATTTTGATGATGATGATGACAATTTTTCCAGAGAGTTTGGCGTGTGACTCTGGTAGAAGTTGTCAGCCAAAGGGTGTGTGTAGCAGTCCTCATGACCATTCTTGCTGAAACAGTCTAAATTTGTCTTTCCCCACCAAAATATCCATTCCTTCCTCATCCTTCCAGAGAACATAGGTTGAACAATAACTTAAAGTAGACAGTATGTTCAAGGAAAACAAAACATAATAATTCAGTTACTACCTCTTTTTATTTGTTTTTCATAAAGCAAGGCATCAATACCAAAGTCACAATCAACTATTAGGGGGGAAAGCCACATATTATTAAAAAAACTAGTCCACAAGAACTCACAATGATGGCAGCATTACAAACCACTTCTTCACTTCTGAGATGTTTTTCTTAGCAGCACACAACCCCATGGAGGAAAAAGGTCCTCTCGTATTTTGCAAAGTCCTTTCAAATCCCACAGGAAGAGCTGTTTTAAAATCAAAGGAGCATCTCAAAAGTCCAACGTGTTGAGAAAATGGAAATGAGTGAAACAGATAGTCTGTTCAGGGAATTGAACTGAGGCAAACAGTGAAAGAAGAACATTAGGAGTGAATTGGGATGAGGATAAATCAGTGTAGGAAGGAATTAGCAGTTAATAAGAAACTGCATATGAGTGCTTTAGATTGTTTGATTTATCCTCAAGTGCGTTAATAACTAGAAAATATATTGATTCCATTGCATATGATGTGTGTCCTAATATCTGGTGCTTGAGAATATTCATTCTATTTATTTATTAAATTTATATGTTGCCCATCTTTCTGACAATGAGATTCTGTATGTAATATAGTTAATCATTCATGGGATACTGTAAGATCAGTGTTTCAATTCCTCTAGAATATAGAATGCAGAACATAGAATAATAGAATTAGAAGGACCTTGGAGGTCATCTAGTCCAACCCCGTGCTCAGGCAGGAGACCCTATTCCATTTAAGATAAATGGTTGTCCAGTCTCTTTTTGAAAGCTTCCAGTGATGGAGCACCCACAACTTCTGAAGGAAAGTTGTTCCATTGGTTGATTGCTCTCATGCTAATTACTCTTTATAATTGTCTGTCTGTCTGTCTGTCTGTCTACTTACTACCTATCTGGACATAGGCATCCATAAGAAGCCACAGCAATCTAAGTGTATGTCATTCCCATCGTAGTTTCCCCATAATTTGCACAATGCCATCAGCACATATATGATTGTCCTCAGCAAGTGTCCTTGTAGTCTACTAATATTTCTGATTGCTGCAGTAAGGATCTCAAAACAGTTTAATTTCACAGAGATAGGTAGATAGAGTCATCAATGCAATGAACGTCAATTTGGGCAAACTCTGGGAGACAGTGAAGGCCCGGGGTGTGTGTGGGGCTGGTGTGCTATGGTCCATGAGATCAGGAGGAGTCAAACATGACTTAATGATTCAACGACAAGAATAGATTGAATATCAAATTGGAAGGGATGGGCTATGCACATTTTCTCAGTGTCATGGAAACATGAGTTATTTGTAGGCTGGCTTGGTTGCTCAACGGTGAGACACTGGTGAAGTGGGCACAGCAGTGCCTGCATTTTCTGCGTCGCATGAGAAAAACACATCTTCCTTCCCCTGTCCTGGCCACTTTCTATAGAGGGATGATTGAGAGCATCCTGTCATATTGCATTACAGCCTGGTTTGGAAGCATGACTGCTTCAGACAGGAAGGCAGTGCAGAGAGTGGCAAGGACGGCTGAAAAGATCATTGGCAGTCCATTTCCTTCTATCCTGGACATAGCACATAAGTGTTGCTTGAGCAGGGTCCGCAAGATTGACTGGGACACTACACATCCTCTCCATGACCTGTTTTCCTTGTTACTTTCTGGGAGGAGAGCGCTCCGTGGTATCCAAAGCAGAACATCCAGATTCCAACAAAGTTTTGTTCCATACAGTATCAACCTTGTGAACTCCTAAGCTTCTTCCTTCCGCTATGTATTCAAGATGGACAGTGATTAATATTTATATATATATATATGAGCCGAGGTGACGCAGCAGTTAGAGTGCAGTACTGCAGGCCACTTTAGCTGACTGTGTTCATGCAGTACTGCAGGCCACTTTAGCTGACTGTGTTCAGCAGGTCAGCGGTTCAAATCTCACCGGCTAAAGGTTGACTCAGCCTTCCATCCTTCCAGGGTAAGTAAAATGAGGACCCAGATTGTTGGGGGCAATGTAAATATATATATACATTGCTTACTGGTGTACACCGCTTAGAGAGTGCTTGCACTTAAAGCGGTATATAAGTCTCATAAATAAAATAAATAAATAAATATGTATATGTATGTGTATGTATGTATGCATGTGCATATGTGTGTATATATATATATATATATATATATATATATATATATATATATATTTGTTTTCAATATATATATATATATATATATATATATATATATATATATTGTGTATAGCATGTTTATATGTGTGTTGTGTATGCATACGCTTTTGAGAGCAAGCAACAGAATTTCATTTTTAATGTGTGCCAGTGTGCCCGCAGTAAAAAAATGACAATAAAGGATATCTTACTTTGCCGAGTGAAGCTCATTTTAAAGAAAATGACTGTGTATACTGAAATGAGCTCCTGAGGAAAGTGTGAGGTCTAGCAAATAAGATAAAAATTGTAAACCATGGAGTTGCAGTAAAGTTGGGGGAATCATTATCAGTCATCATCAATCATCAGGTATAAAGTGGTAGGGTTGATTTTATGACAAACAAGGAAATGTTTGTGTACCTCTTTACTACAGTCAGGGCAAGCCTGGTACAGATGTTTTACAAGTAGAGCAAAGGGCTTTAGATCTCGATGGGGTGCAAAATCAAGAAGCAATATTTTTTTAAAAAAAAAATTAAAAGGTTGTCTTGAAAAATCCATCTGAAGAACAGAAAATAGCACCCAGAACTGAATTCATGAGGCTACAGCTGCCTTTCCTTCCTTCCCCAAATCCCAAGCCTACAGTTAGCTGGGTTTCTCCCCCCCCCAGAAAAAAGCTTTCCAGATGTTACCTCACAAACATTTTGATCCAATCACAAAAGCAATTTGAAACCGTTTATTTCAATTTGCCCAATTCTCCCGCACAGACAAAACACAGAGCAAAGCATTTCCCATCATTGCTAAATAATCAGGGAAGCAAATTAAACATATCCAACAGATGTTGCCGTACAGTTCTGTTGCTGTTTTATGTTTCCTCCTGCCCCCCTTCAATTGTTTACAACTAGTCATCAGGGGAAACTCCCCCTCTCCAGAAAAAAAAATACAATAATTTGGAAGGTTTCTTATTCTGGAGTGGGTGGGGGAGGGTGAGAACGCAGTTCTCTCCGAAACTCTTTCTTGATTAATCTTGGATGTTGGAAATCACTGCACATTTCAGTCAACATTTTAGCATAGCTTAGCTTTAAATCATACACCTCAATCAACTTTTTTACAGTAAAGATAGGTATAGAATTCCCACTGGGCTGCAGTCACCACGTTGATCTATTTTAGAACCCAAGAAGACGAATTCATTTACTGTTTTGTCTAAGATATTAAATACCAACAATTCACTTGTTATGTACTGAGCAAATTCTTAAACTTTTTCTAAACACATTCAATGATTTTCTGCAGCTTAATTTAATTTCTCTATGTCCTTCAGCAAGACATGATACTCTTTAGCTTATTAGAAGAAGGCTATTATATTGTCCCCAGTCATGTTTTCATAAAGCTATGGATAGATTATGAGCCATCAAATCTATGTCAACTCTTAGTGGTTACATTGATAGACCTTCAAGATGATCTGGTCACAGATGGTCTCTTCAGGTCTTCCAAGGATGCACCAGTGGTGCCAAGACTGAGTCCACCACCTTGTTTGTGGTCATCCTCTTCCTCTCTTTCCCAGCATCATGGACTTCTCAAAGAATCCAGTGCTATCAGCCATTGTTTTCAATTTCTCTTCATTGGGCTGAAATAATAGTTCCCGATGCTCTGAGGCTCTTCTCTAGCCTTCCAAGTGAATTGTGAAAATTAAAACATATGAACATTTTGAGGGCTTGGCTTAACCATGTTTTTCATTGTATTTTTGGTCAAAACTTTTAGGGTCAGTTGATCCATGGATGAGCTTATTCAGAAGTATATAGAGTAATATCAGTTGATCTTACACTTTCCTCCACTTTGAAGAAGAAAAAAACACATTTGGCAGTGATTGTCTCCCAATAGATATCAAGATAATTAAATATAACTTCACATTTCTTTCAAAGATCTACATATGACTTACAATTCACACAGAATGACATTTTTTTTGCCAAGAATCACTAACTTGGCTCCTTCTGGATCCACTAAATTACAATTTCTTTCATTTCAGCGAGTCAACAACTATAGTAATGTAAATTTCCTAAGAACAAAAAGTGATACATCTTTCTATAAGAAAGATTAAGTAATTCTTTCTAAAGCTTTTTTTAATGGATACAATATAAACTGAATCCTTTCCTCCCTCTTTCCCTCCCTCCCTCCCTCCCTCCCCTCTTTCTTTCTTTCTTTCTTTCTTTCTTTCTTTCTTTCTTTCTTTCTTTCTTTCTTTCTTTCTTAAAAAAATCTCTTTATATCACTTAAACAAGGTCACTTTCAGATACTTTTTTTTAGATTTCCACACAAAGAAATGCCAATAAGTTGTATAAAGTCAAATTGTCAAACAGTTTAGTTTTCTGTTTTAATGTTGATTGTGAGGCATAAAAAGGGCAGTCAAAATTAAATTTATGGCATTCCTCAGTTGCCTATGGCAGACTGAAAATGCAATAAACTCTTCTGAAAATTGCAGTAATCCTTGTTCTATAAGTCTTTTGTCAACCAAGCACCTGTAATGTCTTTAGGTAGAGTGAACCCAAAATGATGGATTACATTCTATTGTCCAAGATAACATTCCTGAGTCAGGAATTTAGGAAATCTACTTTTTAAAAAAATGCCCACTCATTTTTTTAAAATTCAAACCAATTTACAAATTGATCCTTGCTCTGTATATACAATCCACAAAGACACATCTCCCTCCTCAGAAGAAGAAGAAAAGAAAGGAATAGTGGACAGGGAATAAGAGGAAGGGGTAGCTGTACTCTGAATGATAAGAAGGAAATAAAACTCAAGACAGATGAGAAGAAACACTGGGCACTATCTAACAAAATGAAATTCAATGGTGAAAAAAGCAATGTTCTACATTTAGGCAAGAAAAACCAAATGCACAGGTATAGTATAGGGGCTACCTTGCTCAATAGTAGCAACTGTGAGAGGGATCTCAGAGTCCTAGTGGACAATCACCTAAATATGAGTAAGCCATGTGCTGCAGCTGCCAAAAAGGCCAACACAGTGCTAGGCTGCATTAACAAAGGTATAGAATCAAAATCACGTGAAGTGTTAATACCACTTTATAATGCCTTGGTAAGGCCACACTTGGAATACTGCATCCAGTTTTGGTCACCATGATGTAAAAAAGATGTTGAGACTCTAGAAAGAGTATTTGAGAAGAGCAACAAAGATGATCAGGGGTCTGGAGGCTAAAACCTATAAGGAACGTTTGCTGGAATTGGGTATGTCTAGTTTAACGAAGAGAAGGACGAGGGGGGACATGATAGGAGTGTTCCAATATCTCAGGGGCTGCCCCAAAGAAGAGGGAGTCAGGCTATTCTTCAAGGTGCCTGAAGGCAGGACAAGAAGTGACGGATGGAGACTAATCAAGAAGAGAAGCAACCTAGAACTAAGGAGAAACTTCCTGACAGTTAGAACAATTAACCAGTGGAACAACCTGCCTCCAGAAGCGGTGAATGCTCCAACACTGGAAGTTTTTAAGAAGAGACTGGACAGCCATTTGTCTGAAATGGTATAGGGTTTCCTGTCTGAGCAGGGGGTTGGACTCGATGATCTCCAAGGTCCCTTCCTCTTCTTCTTCTTCTTCTTCTTTCTTCTTCTTCTTCTTCTTCTTCTTCTTCTTCTTCTTCTTCTTCTCCTTTCCTTTCTTCTTCTTCTTCTTCTTCTTCTTCTTCTTCCTTCTTCCCTTCTTCTTCTTCTTCTTCTTCTTCTTCTTCTTCTTCTTCTTCTTCTTCTTCTTCTTCTTCTTCTTCTTCTTCTTCTTCTTCTTCTTCTTCTTCTTCTTCTTCTTCTTCTTCTTCTTCTTCTTCTTCTTCTTCTTCTTCTTCTTCTTCTTCTTCTATTATTATTATTATTATTATTATTATTATTATTATTACTATTATTATTATTATTTCCACACTGCTGTACATTTCTAAATGTGAATGTACGCAAGCTAGAGAGCCATTGATTTAGAATCTAAGAGTTAAGAAATCTCCTAGCTACATGTGATAAACTATTCATAAAGTTAGAGCACCTGTTCTTTTTCTTATGTTTGCTCTGAATTATTTGCAAAGCCTAATTTTGTGCATAGGTTATTAAACAGTCATTTCTCGCCTGCTTGTTTCAGTGTTTGTTCTTTGTTCTTTGGGATTCTCTCCAAAAATTACTGTTGTTCTAATGGTCCCTCATATCAACCCTGATTCAAAGTCTCTGCGGTCTTCTTGACAACAGTTTGGGAAGTTATTTGCTAATATTTTTTTCCCCAGGTGTGGGAGAAACTGACTGTCCCAAAGACACAGTCAGTTTCTGTGCTTAAGGCAGAATTGAAACTCAAAGACGTCTGGCCTGTAATCCAGCACAATTTTGGCACTTCAATTTAGATTCACTGTCTCTTTCTCTCCCTCTTCTTCTCTTTCTCTTTCTGTTTATTTATCTCATTTATCTCTTTTTTCCAATCCCATCCCCATTTCTCTTCATTTGCTTTTCACTCTCATTTTATCTAAAACCTCAATATTCTCTTGTCTATTTCTAAGGGGTTTTTTTTCTTTGAAATTTTATATTTGTTGTGCTTGATACCAAATCACAATTCATCTAACAAAATCTTGTGCATTTCCTTGATCACACGAACCTGTGTCTGTGATCACATATTATTCTATGCTCAAGTTCCATAACCATGATTTATTGAATAAGGCAAATTGGCTGGGTGCACCCATTTGATGAAGCCATACATCATTGTTTATAAATCATAATAGTTCAGTTGATATAGAAGACTAATCCAAAGGCAAATCCTTGGATCAATGCGTGAAAAGTTACTGCTTACCTTACCTTGCCAGCAAAAAAAGATAATTTCATGTAGAAACTGCAAAATATTATGCCACAATTAAATCCATTGTTTTCATTTATTGTAAGGTGCTAACTAAAAGCTCTCAACTGGCCGAAAACATAGAAAAAAATGATTGCAAAGGAATATTTAAAGACCTAGTGAGAAAAACAGATCAGAAGTCACAATCCCTAGAAGGTGCCCCCCAAAATAGTAGAAATGAATGAATCACTAGAAGAAGTATAATTGAATAGGAAATGAAAAATAGCTGGAGGTAACTGGCTAGCTAAAGTCTTAAATATTAACCAAACTTCTTAGAGCTATCAAATCTGGGTTGTAAATTTTGGATCACCTTAGGTGGCAGCAAGGAATAAAAGGTTAAAGTATCTTCTTGATGCCATCCAGTGGATGGCTAAATGTTTCTCAGATACATTTTGTGGGTCCTTATGTGACACACAAGGATGAAATAAATGGGAATAAATGGGTACGCTTCAAACTCACAGCTCTTTTAATGTTCTTAAAAAATGCAAGGGAAATATCCAACTTGTAAAGTCCCTCAGCTGAACAGCTCTCCTAACTTACAAAAAGGATCCAAGAACAGTGGAATCCATGTAGATGCTCTACCATTTGAGGTAGCACCATTTCCAAGTGAGATTTAAGAAAGGCTGGTTGAGCAGTGTGGTGGCTGAGTGGTGAGGACAGTTGCCTCCCACTTGGAAGATTGAGAGTTCAATCTTAGGCAGCAGCAAATGTTTATCTCCTAGGGCAGTGGTGGCAAACCTATGGCACGGGTGCCAGAGGTGGCACTCAGACCCCTCTCTGTGGGCACGCGCGTTGTCGCCCCAGTCCTAGGCCTTCAGCTGGGTTTTATAAAACTTTTTTGCTTTAGGCCTCTGCCGCCATGTACAAAAAAAGGTTCAATCAATCAGTCAGTTTCAACTTTTCGTTGGAAAAAAAAGATCTTGCAAAGTTGGAATTGAATAATTGAACTTTTTAGTCCCACCCAGTCTACTGTTACCACCATAGCCTTGCCCACCCAATGGGCTATACCCACCCAAGGGCCACACCCACCCACTGGCCACACCCAGCCGGCACCCAATGATGTATAAGTGGTTTTGGGTTGCAGTTTGGGCACTCGGTCTCTAAAAGGTTCGCCATCACTGTCCTAGGGGGCAAAGAAAATATATCTGCTGCAAACTTGATATAGATACCAGGAACTGCATCTGGCCAGTAAATGCTCAGCTCTATTTAGTCACCCCAATTCTACCCTGGATATGGAGTACAGGGTCATAAAAAGGGAAAGGCTGGTCTAAAAACTTCTCACCACCTTACCTCCCAAAAATATGTTGAAAATAAATGTTATAATAGCGGAGGTTTTTGAAAATGGTAAGAAAGAAGTTCACTTTAAGTCTGCATTACTAAAGTTAAGAATAAGTAGAACAAGGGAGTCAGAACAAGGTTAAATCATGTCTCATTCCTCGTCTGAGGTTTTGATGCTAATTGCTCCTGCTTCTCTTTCTGCCCTGAAGCACTCTGAACATAATCCTGCCCACATTACATTTTCTTAAAAAATAAGTAATCCCTGTTCTCACAAGTCAAAAATTTCACCTTCTTGTGAGTGTAAAGCCGTATCCCAGAGCCCACAGCAAGGACACAAGAGGCCCAAAGGCAGATAAAATATTATGTATAGATTTCCGAGGATAAATCAATGAGCAGCAAAATCAAACTTGAAGTTGTCATCTCATTTATTTCTACAGAGGCAGCTTTGCCCTGGGAAAAAGACAGATAGAGAAGATCTCGGAGTGATGTTAAACCCTGCAAGAAGCATGGAACTCCCCTCTTAAGTCAACTGCTCATCTGCAACTCAAATAAATCTAATTAGGCTGAGATTTCACACTGCCCTCATTTTGGAGACTGGCTTCGGTCCCTCCGCTGATGCTTCCCTCCGCAGTTGGCTTTGGGGACAGGGATATATCAAATGTGTTGCTCAAGTAATAAGGAATCATCTGGAAGACACTGGTAATTAATTGTGCTAATTTGCTAAATGTACTGAAGACATGGCATCCATGCAAACTCCCAAGGCAATGTGAACAGACCTAAGGGAGAACACTGTGCCATATAAGGAGAAGCTGATGAGCTAAAAAACCAGGGCATTTATTTAGACATTAAGGTTCTGCACTGGTTGGAGAGTGGCAGAGGAGTTGAACTGGTTTAATTTTGGCTCAATATTTTTGGAGAACAGATTCCTCACTTGGCTTATAGGGGCAGGATGGAGGCCATGGGACTCCATTTCAAAATTGGAAGGGATTCTTTCCTTTATTTTTTCTCCCCAGTGAGTCAGTTGTGGGTGTGATAAGGAATCTTTCTACTTGAAATGTGTTGGATGATCATTTCAGCTAGCTGTTGCTAAGCATAGAGCAGTGAAGTCATAGTCTCAAATATCCTATTTTATTTTCCACCATCTACTGTCCCCTTATCTTTTTGCCTTCATACCTTCCCAACATCAGGATCTTTTCCAAATAGACCTCTCTTCTCATTAGGTGGCCCAAGAATTTGGGCTTCAGTAGCTGTCCTTCCAAAAATCAGTCCGGGTTGATGTCCTTATCCAATCTACATTTCTACTCAGTCCCAATTAAATGGACACACCTGGAGTTTAGTTTCCTTTTCTTATCCATGGATGTTCATGTTTCCCCAGTCACTTTGAAAAAAAAAAAAAGTGGACTAAAAGTTGACTGTGTGGTGTTTTCTGCTTTTAGCCCTGTGTGCACAATGTCTCTCAAGCACCTCCACTTTGTTTGTTTGTTTGTTGTTGTTGTTAGTTGCGAAGTCATGTCCGACCCATCGCGACCCCCACAGACAATGTTCTTCCAAGTCTTCCTCTCCTCTGCCATCTTCTGGAGTCCATTTAAGCTCACGCCTGCTGCTTCAGTGACTCCATCCAGCCACCTCATTCTCTGTCGTCCCATTCTTCTATTGCCCTCCATCTTTCCCAGCATCAGGCTCTTCTCCAGTGAGTCCTTCCTTCTCATTAGGTGGCCAAAGTATTTGAGTTTCAACTTCAGGATCTGGCCTTCTAAAAAGCATTCAGGGTTGATCTCCTCTAGGACTGACCGGTTTGATCACCTTGCAGTCCAGGGATCTCGCAGGAGTCTTCTCCAGCACCATAGTTCAAAGGCCTGAATTCTTTGGCGCTCGGCCTTTCTTATGGTCCAACTTTCACAGCCATACATTGCAACTGAGAAAACCATGGCCTTGACTGTATATATACTTTTGTTGGCAGGGTGATGTCTCTGCTTTTTAGTATGCTGTCTAGATTTACCATAGCTTTCCTCCCCAGGACCAAGCGTCTTTTAATTTCTTGGCTGCAGTCCCCATCTGCAGTGATCTTGGAGCCCAGGAAGATAAAATCCACTTTGTTAACCAGCATAAATCTTGGGGTCAAGAGATTCTCCTGCAGTACCTCTTGGGTGCAGCCAACACTGATCATTTAAGCACTGTTATATGTTTTAGGAAAGGACAACCATTAAGAAAAAAATGTAGTAGAGATGTGTCAGATTTCCCTTTTTATTGGAAGATTAAAAAAAAGAAACTTTTCAGAAACACTCTTATCATAATGTAATCTAAGCAGACATGGATAAATTCCTGCCTGCCCAGCCCACCTCTATTCTCCTTCTCCCTTCTTGACATTTCTGTGATATCAACCCTTCTTCTTGGTTATCTATTTTTTTATTACAATTTTCATTGTAATAACCACATCTCCACATTATAGATAAGAGTCTTGAAAGAGCAGAAATTCCACAGTCATCACAATCAGACACAGAAGGCAAAGTCAATGGCTTAATTGTGCATGCATTTGTTCAGCTAAGCAAATTGCAGATGTGATACGCAACAGTGATTAAAATTGGCTGTGGTTTTTGCTGCGGTCAGAAGGAGGGCAGTTTCCATGAGATTAGCCACAGCACTTCAAGACCGGCAAAGTATTGTGCAGTTGAACAGAGGACATTTACTGTGCTTATGGTTAATACTTTGCTGGCATGGGACAACCATGGTTGAAATCAATCAGCAGCTGGGAATATTGAAATATTTTTATTTGTGTCATGTTCATTTAAGTGTGGCTGTAATAACACTTACATTCTTGTCCTAGATAACCCATACAACCAACACACACACACACACACAGAGAGAGAGACACACACACATGCACCACGCTGTTGGGTTCTTAGATATATCATGTACCTGTAGTACTGTGAAGGATTGTATGAAAAATACAACATCATGAGAATGTATATGAGACTCATTTAAAGCAGCACACAAGGCACAGAGGATGTTCTGGAAGATTTCAACCTTTGTGGCTTGTAGAAAAATACAAGACATTCAACTGGTAAGAAGACACAGGAAAAGAAATCATTTTCAAAGCAAGACAGGGTTCTTGAGAGACAGCTCATCCTTAAACTGGATACGGAGATGGTTCCCCTTTGGAACATTGTGTCCCCCCCCCATCCCACTGATTCAATAGAGGTCCAGAGATGTCTGGCCTTTCAAAAATATCTAAAGATCTGGTTCTGCTATCATACTTGGAGTTTGCATCCATGAGACTGGTTGGTCCATTGAAGCCCTGCTCCCGCCTTTTAATTAATATTTAACATTGAATTTTAACCATCCTTGCCTCTATTTTTATATATATATATATTCAGATTTTATATTGTTAACTTTTTATTTGTAGGCCACCCAGAATCCCTCTGTGAGGAGATGGGTACTTTCTAAATGTGATTGATGATGATGTTGATATTGATGATGATGATAGAGAGACCCACAGAGAGATAAATAAATACATACAGTACATACATACATACTTACATACATATATGGAGATAAGCAGCATGAAGCTATGACTGGCCAAGTTTTATGAGGTCTATTAAAAATGTATGGGAAATGTGATCCTTTTGAGACATCACAATCAATGAGGTACCACACATGATGGGATCTCCACCTTACTTCTTCTGTAGCTCAAATCTGGGCGGGCTCTGTGACTTTGAATGGAGTAGATATAGCTAAGTTCTCTATGAGTCTCTAAGCCAGGGGTCTTCAAACTCGGCCCTTTTATGACTCATGGACTTCAACTCCTAGAATTCCTCAGCGGGCTTCTCTGGCTGAGGAATTCTGGGAGTTGATGTCCCCGAGTCATAAAAGGGCCAAGTTTGAAGACCCCTGCTCTAAGCTTTAGTTCAGCAGGTGAGCATTAACAGCTGTAAATTCTTTCTATCTTTCTTGAATCTTTGGAGGAACCAAAAGAAGCAGTAGTAGAAGTTCTGCTGGCCTGTAAGTTTGACAAAATAGCATGGAAAAGAAAGAGAAAAAAATAATTGAGATGGTCCTGCCTTCAGGCATATATTGAACATGTTATAAGAAGGGCAAAAGAGAGGGCTTTGTTGAGATGGTCAGGTGGACATCTCTGCACTTGGATTGCAACTTTTCTTCCGGCCTTATGAAGAGAGACGTGGCTTTTCCTTTCACAATTTCCTGAGAGAGTTAAGAACGGAAGGGCTAGGGAGAGGTCTTAAAGGGATACCGTAACAGCAGCTCAGATGCTGGCACCTTGCAAGATAGCCTGTCATCTCCCATACCTCACCCCTTTTAATAAAAAAAGCATCATTCTTCTTTGATATGTTTTTCTTTTCTTTCCCCATCCTCTCTTCTGTAGTTCCTCCTTCAGGCTCTAGTACAGTGGTTCTCAACCTTTCTAATGCCGCGACCCCATAATACAGTTACTCATGTTGTGGTGACCCCCAACCACTTATACATCACTGGGTACCAGGGGCGTGGCCAAAGAAAAGGGGAAAAAATGGCGGACAGCCTTGTTTGGCGACCCCCGTGAAATGGTCGTTCGACCCCAAATGGGGTCCCGACCCACAGGTTGAAAACCACTGGTTTAGAACTTCTCCATTTTCTCATTCTCATGATGTTGCTATCACTTGTCACCACCAGGCCTTCTGGTCCTTGCCTACTACCATGATCTCTGATTAATTGGCTAGTCCCTACCTGTCCATCTGGATCTGGAAGAGCCATCCATATGGGGGTTTTGTATCATATTGACTAACTGTCACCACTGACGATTTGAAGAGAAGAAGACACTAAGCAATCCTTCAGAAGGAGGACAGGGAGTCACGTCAGCACCAGCAAATCATCTTGGAGGGAAACTGAGGGAAAAAAAGTCTTCCTATTCTTAGTGGAGATCATGCTTAACCAAATGCTGCAGTAATAAACCACAAGGTCCCAGGGAACACGTCTGCAAGAGGGAACAGTCACACAGATCCTTTGGAATGGAAATTGTGAAGCAAAGGATTAGTGCCACAAGCTATTTTATTAAAACTCCTCAGATCTTGTTCCACAACAATGTGTGACGTTGACCATTTTCTTGCCACAAAAAGCAAGAATTCACTCGGAAAAACGCAGTGGAAGAATGCAAATCCTTGTGTCCTAGTCACCTCCAGTAAGAAGACATTTCTCCTTCTATTACACTTCATAAAATGTGTTCTTTGAAAAGAGAGGCATAGATCCAACTTTGTTAACCTGTGCCCTGTAAACATACTGTACACGGTCTTTGGAATAGAGAGAAAACATAATTTAAATAGTTCCTTTCTGTGACTAATGTATCGCAACTCACAGTTTCAAAACATTTGCCATTCCCATGGGGGAAGCTATTGATTTTGCACACTCCTGATCAGGTGATCCTTTATTTCATTCTCCCCTCTTTGTTCTTTTTTATTCCTTTGGACCCATTTTAATTCACAGCTTCCCTGCTGCCATTAGAAGAAACCCTCAGAAGATTCGCAAGTGTGGTCCTGATTAATACTTTGAGGAGAAATCTCCTGGAAAGGTTTCTTCCCTGGAGATTTAGCTTCCCAGTGGAAAGCTTTTTTTTTTTTTTTTTAAAGGAAGGCAGCAATTATGAGACAGTTGTGCTCAGGAAAGCAAGACAGCTTCTGTAAAATCACCAAGATTTGAGCACAGCTTGAAGAAGCTGCATTAACAGAGGGAGAGAATCAAGATCATGTGAAGTGTTAATACCACTTTACAAGGCCTTGGTAAGGCCACACTTGGAATACTGCATCCAGTTTTGGTCACCACGATGTAAGAAAGATGTTGAGACTCTAGAAAGAGTACAGAGAAGAGCAACAAAGATGATTAGGGGACTGAAGGCTAAAATATATAAAGGTTGCTGGAATTGGGTATGTCTAGTTTAATGAAGAGAAGGATGAGGGGGGACATGATAGCAGCCTTCCAGTATCTCAGGGGCTGCCCCAAAGAAGAGGGAGTCAAGCTATTCTCCAAGGCGCCTGAAGGCAGGACAAGAAGCAATGGATGAAAACTAATCAAGGAGAGAAGCAACCTAGAACTAAGGAAAAACTTCCTGACAGTTAGAACAATTAACCAGTGGAACAACCTGCCTCCAGAAGCTGGTGAATGCTCCAACACTGGAAGTTTTTAAGAAGAGACTGGACAGCCATTTGTCTGAAATGGTGTAGGGTTTCCTGTCTGAGCAGGGGGTTGGACTTGATGACCTCCAAAGTCCTTTCCTTTTCATCATCTCTCTCTCTCTCCCTCCCTCCCTCTCCCTCCCTCCCTCCCTCCCTCCCTCCCTCTCTCTCTCTCTCTCTCTCTCTCTCTCTCTCTCTCATATTAGGGATAGGGATTCCCTTGCCCGTGCTTTGAATTTAGACCCAGTGGAATTCATTCTTTTGATTTCCTGCTATGTTTTGTGTGAGCCTCAAAATAAGGCTGGTCCTTTCCACCTCTGTGTCTTAACCAAGGAACCTCTGTCTGTCCAATCCATCCCGCTGCAAGATTGTTACTGCCTCCTCCTACTTCCTATTGATGTGTCAGCCAGCAACATAGCCAAAGGGCAGAGAGGCAGCTCTGAACAAAATGAATTTTTGGAAACAATGAATAGGCAAGATAACAATAAAGGAAGGTCGCTGAATAAAATGTAATTTCCTGCTCTCACCCACTTCAGAGGTAAAATATGAGTCAACCATTTTTTAAAAGACATACCAAAGATATGATGGTTATGAAGAAAAGGATCTCCTTCATGAATTACTGCCTTGTTGTGGCAAAGGGGCTTGCATAACTCAATGAAGCTATGAGCTATGCCATGCAGGGCCACCCAAGATGGCGGTCTGCAAGGCGATCAAACCGGTCAGTCCTATGGCAGCTCATAAGCGAACATCCAAGAACATTTCACAGGCTAAAGAGGAAAATTGATTCTAGTTGAGTCCACATCTACCTCATTACTCTGCAAAATTTGAACTGCTTCTATTTATATTCCCTGGGAGCTTGGAACAATCCTGAGTGATCTTCAGTCATATGAACCTGAACTTCCATCCCTAACCATCCATGGTGACTTGTTTTCTGGGAGCTTATAGAGCACCATTCAGAGCCAGCCATAAAATTTATAGTTGTGTCAATTGTCAAAACTGAACTAACTCAGAGTCCTTTCGGGTAAAAATCTCTCCTGGTTCAACAACAATCTCAGGAGCATGAGAAGCATTCTGCTCATCTCAGCAAATTGCCTGCTGATTACTTCACTCTTTGTAAAACCTGAGCACTTTCTCAGATACTCCTTTTCATTTCCTCACACATATTATATGGCTTCCAGCAATTGAGGAATAGAAGACACCAAATCTATCTTTGAAGGCCCATCCCATCCTCTTTCCTGCTTTCTAGCATCTCTTACAATAAACAGATTCCTTATGATACAAGTCATTGGTTGCATTTGCATAGCACCAGAGGTTGCTGGGAGGAACGGCTCACCAGAAGTTGAAGAGAACTGGGACTTGTCCATTGGATCCAGCTAGCCTGAATCACTGGTTGCATTTATGTTGCATTTGCATAGCACCAGAGGCTTCTGGGAAGAATGGCTCAACACAGATTGAAAAGAACTGCGACTGACTGATGAAAATAGGACATGCTGAGAAGAGACTACTCCTATTAATTAACATTGATTATGAATGAAATTAACTCAAAATTAATTTTAGACCTTTGCCTAAGCCATGTTTTAGAGTGGATTTCTCCTCTGGTGTATCATACAAAATATCAATTTGCCTTTGATTTAAGAGCATCTGATTTAATCATGTGGGGGCGATGTTTGTGGCTGCCAACATTGCATGTGTTACATATTGATATCAAGGGTTAATGTGTTTTATTTTAAATGTGTCTCCAATTGTTTTGGAGGGAAAGTCAAGTTTCCGTTTGAGCGGGAAAACAGCTTATGATTTGACTGGTCGCCGCCTAGAGGCGGCAAGTATAAATAGCTGTCATGCTGTCAGTTAAGTTCTGTTTCTGCTGCAATAAATCTTGTTGTATTAAGCCGGTTTGGTTAATGCCTCCAAAAACCCACTACACCAGACATGTCAAACACAAGGCCTGGGGGCTGGATGCGGCCTGCGAAGTGGTTTCATGTGTCCCATGAAGCCATCCTGGAAACAGTGAGGGAACGGCTCCCACTGCCTTGGCCCTGGCCCAGGCCGGCCAGGAGCCAACGTACAATTTTGTGGTGGCCATCTATGCTGAAACGTATTCAGTCTTAGCTCCACAAGGTCATCTGGAAATAGCGAGGAACCAGCCACTGCTGTGTCAGCCCCGCCCCCTGGGTGCATACTGGTGAAGTGTTACCCTTTGTGAGGAATGAAGAAATGCACCATATCCTGGAAGTGGCCAGCAAATGGCCCTCGCCTACTTCACATATCTGGTTTGATGGGCTCCGGTGGAGGGGTTTCAGCAGGCAGTGAGGTTCCTCCAGTGGACCATGTCTTGGCACTTGCCCCGGTCCCACCCCCTTCTGCCAGAGACCCTAAAATCTGTCCCACTCCTGCCCAGGCCCCCACAAGCACCCTTGACACGAACGATGTAGAGCTGGCCATGCCCCCCCAATAGGCCACATCCACCCTGGCCACACCCACCTGCCCCCCCAAGGGCAACTGCAATGCTGAGGTGGCCCTCAATGAAATTGAGTTTGACACCCCTGCACTACACAATAGCATGGATGATACGTTTGGGGAAGAGTGTCCATGTAGACCCAGTTCCTTTCCATTGAACCTGGATGCTCACCTCCCTTCAGTCTAAATTCAGCTGTGGTTGCGTGAGAAGAGCTGTGAGTGCACACCACTCTCTGGAGTTATAAGAAGAACCTGTCTCTCTAGCTCTTTGCCACTGTGTGTTGATGGCCCGTTCAAAGAGTGAGTTGTTGATCCTGAAGGTGAGCAAATTTGCCGATGTCCAAGTCAATCTGAATTTACCCTTTGAGATTGGAAGGCAGCAAGAATTGATTTGAACCGACTGGAGATTCGATCTGATAAAAGAGTCAGGAAAAAGTTATAATGGAGATACACATCAAAATTAACGCAACTGCTTTGTGCTTGCCAAGATGGGATGAAAACGCCTAAGTTGGTAGACTCTTTAGAGGACATTAAGCACATCCAGTTTCAGCTGAGTATTCAAATGACCTCAGCAACACTTGCTGTTGTTGTTTTCTTTGTTTTTAATATAACCTTTCTGCAAATGAAGATACAGGATCTGACAAGACAGAGAAAGTCACGATAGTGGAACTACAAGTGACAGGCCTAGAAAATGATTTGGAAGAGAAGGCTGTCTGGATGTGTGAAAGAAAATGACTGGAGTCTTAAAAATTAAAAGGGAAATGCAAATGATAAACCGGGAGAATGACCTGGGAAATGTTTTCTAACTGGATTTACAAAAGAGGCTTGTTAATGCTTTGAAGAATATGAGATATGAAAGCCAGTTTGGTCTCGTGGTCAAAGACCCAGGCTAAAAACTGGGAGCCTGGGAATTCTAGTCACGCCTTAGGCATGAAAGCCGACTGGGTGACTTTGGGCTAATCACCAGGCGATGGTGAGTTCTAGTCCTGCCTTAGTGATGAAAGACAACAGCGTCCCTCTCTCTCAGCCCAACCTACCTCACAGAGTTGTTAATAAGGGAAGCAGGAGGACGAAAGTGTGTTCACTACCTTAAGTTATTTGTAAACATAATAAATGTGGGTTATAAATAAATAAATATATCTGGTTTATTTGGCCAACTTTTTTTTTTTTTTTTGCAATGTTCCGGCAATCTTTAGGGAGTTTTTGTTGATACCAAGATTGAAAAGTTGTTGTTTTATGGATTTGCTTATAAATAAAGGATGGGATCAGGGGTGGAGAGGTATCTGTTTATAACCTTATAGAGCACAAAGAGTTTCTAAGTTTGCTCATACTTGTTTTGATAAAAGTTGAAGGTTGTTTCTTTTTTCTATTTTTTCTTTATTATATTCCTTTTTTCTTCTCTCTTTTTTCTTCTCTATTCTTTATTTTTTTATTTTTATTCTTTTTTTTCTTTTACCTTTCTTTAAGTTTAGTTTGTATTAGTTTTTGCTATTGTAATCAAAATTCTTAGTGCAAATTATGTTTGGAATATCCATAAAGAAAGATATGAGGAAAGAACAGCACAATAACTCTGAAATTGCAGGAATGAAACTGAAATCTGCAACAATATTTGATGTTCTACAAAGCCAGAAGAAGCATGAAACCTTCTACAGCTGCTTCAGAGGAATCTGAAAATGATTAGGATTCAGGGGTGTTTTGATAGAAACTCTTTGATTTAAATCTAAAATTTTGCAGCGTCTTCATGGGTCTACATGAAATTTTGCAGGGTCTACATCAGGCTTCCCACAAATTCAGAAAATCCTTGTATATCTGGTCTTTGTGTGAATCATTTTAACATTCATATAATGCTGTCCTTGCAAGCAAATCAATTTTCCTAAGAATCAAAAAAATGAGTGGAACAGCTTCAAAGCACTGAGACAACAGAGCAAATAAAATTGGAACAGGAAAGAACAGAAAAAAGTAAGAAAAGATGTAAGTCAATAATTTAAGAGGCAGCTGATCCTACCCAAGGCTCTGCTGACTTGGAACTGCATGAGTTGTAGTCCAGTACCAGAAAGTCAAACTTAAAATCATTTGATCAACTCTCATCTTCCCAAAAGGAATTTAAGTAATTGAAAAGAAGGAAGGAAAAAGTAATTACCTCTTTCTAAAAGCCACATTGAAGCAGTGGGGTAGTTTTCCATAGTATTACAACCATATATAAAGAAAGAGATAAATGGATGGATGATAGATAGATAGATAGATAGATAGATAGATAGATAGATAGATAGATAGATAGATAGACAGACAGAGAGAGAGAGATGGATGGATAGATAGATAGACAGAGATAGATAGATAGATAGATAGATAGATAGATAGATAGATAGATAGATGGATGGACAGACGGATGGACAGAGACAGACAGATTGATAGATGGATGGATGAACGGACGGACGGATGGATGGACAGATGGGCAGACAGACAGACAGATAGATAGATGATAGATGGATGGATGGATGGATGGATGGATGGATGGATGGACGGACAGACAGACAGACAGACAGACAGAGATAGATAGAGGGTTGGAGGGATAGATAGATAGATATAGGGATGCAGGGAGAGAGATAAATTGATAAATAAATAGGATAGAAATGAAAGAGATATTCTCAGATATGAAATCTATCTCCTGCTTCTTCTTTTCTCACGAACACAATAACAAAAAAACCCCTAGCAATTTTTCCCAATGTGATAAAAATGATTCCTCAACAATAATGTGTGTTCAAAAAAACCCACACTAATGCAGAATCAGGTGCTCATGAGGAAGATTTTTTTTCTTTTAAGAGAGAACTAATACACCACCCAATCAGTTTATAAGCAGGTGATGTTTTATTTGACCCACTTTCTATATCAATTGTTTCCTGAATGGATGAGCTTTGTCGCATTCCATCTGTGTTGCAATAATATCATAATGTCCAAAATTCACAGCCTTCATATTTTGTTATCTTTGGATATAGAGACAAGCGACTTCCTTGATATCTGTTTAAACTCTTGATGCAACTACTTCCTTTCTCTGTATGGTCTTTCAAAAGTTCCTCAATGGTGGAAGAATCTTGTCTATTATTAATTACAATTTTCTGGGAAGTTCTTCTTATAAATGAAACCCAACAAATTCTCATTTATTTTCGGCAACCGAATTCCCTCTGTGGAATACACCATACTCAATTAGTTTGGGTTGGAGCTGTTAAAGATGAGAATACTAAAAGAAAAAAGAAAACAAAAGAAAAACTTTGATATAGAACCTTAATTACATGCCACAAATATAGTTGAATACCATGGGGACTCAAGTCCAGGTTAGCATTCTAAAATAAACTGTATCTAAATGGATTTCTCAATTCACCAGGTATTCTCAAATGTTGATAAAAATCTTATTTAGGAAGAAAAGAAAAAGAATTCATTTCTACAACCAGCTAAGGATTTTTTCCTGAGTACATTGTTAAGGTGACCAACTTTTTTACAATGAAAAGGAGGACACAAATAAATTGAAGAAAAAAATATTGTAAAAACTGGCTCGGCCCATGGAAGATCAATCGCCTGCCGCGCCCCCACCCGCAGCCGCCCCGCCAGCACCGCTGCCCTGCCATATAGAGCGGGCCTCACGGCTTCCAAAGCACCAGCTGCACCAGCTCCAGCCCTGGGGGGCAGCCCGCCATCGACACACCCCGCCTGCAGCCGCCCCACTAGCACCGCCACCCACCCTGCACAGCACCATGTAGAGAGGGCCCCACGGTTCTCACAGCATGGTATCTTCAGAACTAACTAGGAGATGGTGTAGTTGGGTAGCAGACAAGGGTGCTAAGTTCCTGCCAATTCGCCATCCACTCTACAAATGAATGACACTGTTTGCAACTGTCTCTTTCTAGGCCTTCTAGAGAAATTTACCTTCCACACACGAGAAGCAGAGTTTTTTACATTTATCCCAGATGTCTTCATTTTAGCAAAATATATTGATAGCAATAACTTTCTTACAGAGTTTGGGCAAATTTCACTGAACTTTTCAATATCTTTTTGTTACCTCACTTTCAAGTATCTGAGAAGTAGAGAAGTAAAGATTTCATTTGTAGAAACATGAACAAATGCCAGTGTTTTCATAAAAGAAGAAAGGAGAAGAGATATTACCGAAGGAAAGATTTTAATACTAATCCTGGGGAAAAATATTTATTTTGTTCAACTAATTTCCAGCCAGCTCAGTTTCAGGAAATGACTTCAAATAATTAAAAATAGAACCCAAGTTCTGAAGGAATAGATATTTTTTTTAAGGGCTTGCTTGAAGATGAGTGAGGTCCAAACAGAGCTATTGTTAGAAGCAATGGCAGAGAAGGCCCACTTCTTGTGTCCTGATTCACAACATTGCAAATTGAAGTTGGCAAAATTTTCTTCTTAGTAGACATGTCCCTATGACCACTTCGGAAACTGCAACATTTAATTCTGTGTTAGAGGAGGTGCAGCTACAAGTAGTCCTTGACTGTTGCTAAGTGAGACAGTTGTTAGGTGAATTTTGCCCCATTTTACAATCTTGCCATAGTTGTTACATGAATAACTGAAATTGTTAAGTTAGTAACACAGTTGTTAAGTGAATCTGGTTTCCCCATTGACTTTGTTTGTCACAAGTAGCAAAAGGTGATCACATGACCCCGGGACGCTGTGACCATCCTAAATATGAGTCAGTTGCCAAGCATCCAAATTTTGATCACGTGACCCTTGAGATGCTGCAATGCTGATAAGTGAAAAAATGGTCTTAAGTCACTTTTTTCAGGGCTGTTGTAACTTTGAATGGTCACTAAACAAACTCTTGTAAATTGAGGACTACCTGTATTATGTGAGATAGATGTCCTCAGAAAACTAGATCATCTGCCACGTAGGGTGTCAACGCTGCTAACATCGGATGTTTTTGCATTGACAAAAGATGGACATGTAGCCATTATCTTCCTGTCACTTTTAGAGTTAGACGATGCTGGGGAGGGCGGATGTGGATGAGAGTCCAGTTAGTCATAACAACAATGAGCCTAGCATGAGAATCAAGGTTGTTGAAATCAGAGATGATAAAAATTTGGCGGACTGGGGAGCTTCCGGTGTGAGGCGACGGCGATGGCGGCTAGCTTTTAGCCGTCCAGCTGGGGAAGTGTCAGAGCCGCGGAGCGCAGCGTGCATCAGCTGGCCCGCGGCTCGAAAATCCCTTCCCGGGCAAAGGGAAGGGACAGAGAGTGCAGGGATAGAGGTAGAACCCCTGAACCCCCTCTGGATTTGTTTCTAGAGGGGGTGAAAGGAGTGTTCCCTCGGAGCTCCTGCTGATCTCCGCCTCCCAGCTGTTTTTGCTTCCTAGGAAGCAAAAGAAACCGCCGCTTCTATCTCCGTGTTTATAGCATTCTGGTGAGTAATTTTTAAACGGACGGAGCAGTTTAAAGGATTTTTTGTTATAATTTAGGTGTTTATTTTTTTTATTTTTTGATTTCTACTATTATTCCTCCTTTTTTTGTTATATTAGTGAAAGGATTTAAGATGGCGCTTTGAAAGTGTCGGAGTTTTTTTTTCCTTTCTCTTTTGTTTTACTTTCCCTTTTTAAGGACTGGTTTTTGCTTTTACTTTTGCTTTTGGCTTAGAATTTTTTCTTTTGAATTGTTTGCTCTTTTATTTTTTATTCTTTGGATTTACTCTGGACTTTCAAGGACTATAGTTTGTCTCTTTTTAAAAAAATTTTTCTTTTTTTTCCCTCCTCCCTTCCTGGCTGGAGGGGAAAGGGAAGTGACAATTGTGCTTTTTAAAATGGCTTCAAAGAGGCAGCAGCCTTCCTCAATACCCAAGGTTATTTCTTCTCCTATAACTTCCACTGCACAGCTACAACAACAATCTAAACATGTACCACCGGCTCAGCCACCACCCTCCCCTCCTCTATCTGGACTTTCAGCACAAGAGGTTAGAGGCATAATGGGAGAGATTGTAGTTCAAATGAGAGAGGAAATGAATCAATTTGTCTCACAGATTAAATCAGAAATTAAATCTGATCTCAAAGAAGAGATAACGGGGATAAAGACTAAATTGCAAGAAAACAATAATGAATTACGACAAGATATACTGGCAGCTGTTTCAGGTTTGGCTACTGTGGTGGTTAAGCTCGATGCAAGGCTTGAGGAAGTGGAAGACAAAGTTGACTCTTTGGATGACAAAATTCAAGATGTGGAAAGGAAGGTGGACTCCTCACAAGAAGATATTTTGATGTTTCAGTACAGACAAATGGAGTATGCCCTGAGGATCAGAGGCCTCAAGGAAGATGTGAATCAAGATCTCGTGGAGGTGGTTCTTACTGATCTGGCGCTGGCCTTGGATATGGATAAAGGAGAATTACAGAGAGAAGTGGAAAAAATTTATAGGCTCAACTCCTGGATTGCTAAGCAGAAGAACTTGCCTAGAGATGTGGTGATTTATTTTACAAAGAAGTCCCTGCGGAATGAGATTATACAAGCTTTTTACAATAAAAGATTTCAGATTGCTGCCCAAGATGTCATCATTCTAAAGGAAATCCCATCCAAAATTTTAAGAAGCAGGAAAGACTTTGCTTTTTTAACCAATGAGCTTAAAGCTAGATCGATGCCATTTAGATGGGAAATTCCGATGGGTATTGTTTTGAGCCATGCTGGGACACGCTACAGATTGAACACAGTTGACAAAGCTAGAGATTTTTATACTTCGGTCCTGGGTGCAGGCTCAACCTCATCTGGTCGGAAATCTCTGAGTGGCAAGGAAGTTGAGCAGCAATCTGAGGCATTAGATTTGGTTTCCGCTGGGATGATAGAAGCTGTAAAGCAACGCCAGACGGAGGTTAAAGAGCAGAGGATGACCCGTGCAGCCTATAAGCGTAAAGAGAAGGAGCAACGTAAAAAAGAGCCTAAAGAGAGTTCTCCTGGAAGTGCATCACCGCCGGTGGGAGGAGCAAGACCCAAGAGTTATGCAACACACGCAGCTCTTTCAGAGTTTGATGGTGTCTTCTCCAGGCTGCGTGCCAAGGGAGATGGCAAAGTTTTTGACCTGGAATGTTAATGGATTGAATTCTCCTCAGAAACGCAAAAAAATCTTTTATTATTTGAAGCAACATACTAATGATGTTATTTGCTTACAGGAAACTCATATTTTACTTAAAGATCAGAAATATTTAGTTAATGCTCGTTTGGGATCTCATTTTATATCTTCTGCTCCTGGGAAGAAAGGGGGAGTTGTTATATATGTTAAACAAAACCTACCAGCTTGTCTGGTAGAATCAGATCCCCAGGGGAGATATGTGATGATTGAACTTGGTATTTATGGTAAGAAAATACTTATAGTTGGACTTTACGCTCCAAATCAACAACAGGAACAATTTTATAAGCAGTTACATCAAAAAATAACATTGCTTGATTATAGATCAGTGGTATTAATGGGTGATTGGAATGGTGTCTTAGATATACAAAAGGACAAGAAAGGTTCCTCTCCTTTTCTTAAACAAGCAAGGCTACCTAAAGCCTTTTTTGATATGAAAGAAGACTGGGAATTAAGGGATTATTGGCGGGAACGTAACCAAGAGGAGAGAGACTTTACTTTTTTTTCTGATAGACACCAATCTTTTTCAAGAATTGACTTTTTCTTGATTACCACGGACTTGTATAATAAAGTAAAGAATGTAAAGATTTTTCCTAGATCACTGACGGATCATAGTCCAGTTTGGATGGAGCTGATTCAAGAGAAAGAGGAAAGAAGATCCTGGAGAGTTAATGAAAATTTGTTTAGACAAGAGAAGAATGTTCAAAAATTAAAGGAGTGTTTAAAGGACTATTTTGCTTTGAATATGTACAAGGGGACTTCAATGTCAATGGTATGGGATGCAGGTAAAGCATTTATGCGCGGTGTTTTGATAAAAATGAATAATTTTTATAAGCGAAATCAGACTCAGAAACGTAGAGAACTTGAAGATGAAATTAAACTAAAAGAAAGGGCTTTGATTCTAAATCCTTCTGATGAAAGTACTAAAGAATCTGTAAAGTTATTAAGGTCACAATTTAATATGTTGATAGCAGATCAAGCTGCAACCAACTTATTATTTATGAAACAAAATACATTTTGTAATGCTAATAAGCCGGGGAGATGGTTGGCTTATCAATTAAGAAAGAAACAGAGACAGAGAATAATAGAGAAAATAAATTACAAGGGTAAACTAGTTTCTCAGAAGGAATTAATTAAAAAATCTTTTTTGGATTATTATCAAAACTTATATAAATCTACTAATGTACAATTGTTAGATATAAATAAATATTTAGCTGAGGCAAGTTTTCCTAAACTGACTGAGGATCAGAAATATGAAATTAATGGCTTAATTACTAAGGAGGAAATTGCCTCAGCAATTCAACAATTGAAATTAGGGAAAGCACCGGGTACGGATGGGTTAACAGCTGTTTATTATAAAGCTTTAATGGAGGAGATGATACAACCATTAAATGATCTTTTTAATGGTATCTTACAGGGTTTAGAGATTCCTCCTTCATGGCGTAGTGCCTTTATATCATTGATTCCAAAGGAGGATCAAGATCTTACTTTACCAAAAAATTATAGGCCTATATCTCTTTTAAACGTGGATTATAAGATATTTGTAAAAATTTTGGTAAATAGGCTTATGAGGGTGGTGCATCATCTTGTGCATAAAGATCAATCAGGGTTTATAACAGGAAGGTATATGAAAAACAATGTTAGACAAATTATTAATCTATTAGAATACTTAGATAAGAACAACCAAGTTCCTGCAGGGCTCATATTTTTAGATGCTGAAAAAGCATTTGACCAATTGAATTGGCATTTTATGCTAAGAGTAATGGAAGAAATGAATTTTGGTGAAAACATATTACAAGCCCTTAAGGTAATATATCAAAAACAAACAGCACAACTTATTGTTAATGGAGGTCTTTCGGAGGTTTTCACAATAGAGAAAGGTACTAGACAGGGGTGTCCTTTATCGCCATTGTTGTTTGTTTTAACATTGGAAATATTATTGATCAAAATTCGAGAGTCTCAGGAAATTAAAGGAATATATGTTAATAAAAAAGAATATAAGTTAAGAGCTTTTGCGGATGACTTGGTTGTTACTTTGTCGCAACCTGATTATTCTGTAGTAAACTTATTACAGTTGATTCATCATTATGGCTTGGTCTCGGGTTTCAAGATTAATGTAAATAAGACCAAAATTTTACCTAAAAATATGTCTAGTCAGGAGAAGCAGATTTTGACTAACCTGACGGGTTTTGAGATTGTTAATAAGGTAAAATATTTGGGGGTGATGTTGTCTGTTTCTAATGTAAAATTATTTAAAAATAATTATGAAAGGTTGTGGGTCAGGGTACAGAAGGACTTGAAGAACTGGGAAAAGTTGCAATTATCCCTCATGGGAAGAATTGCAGTGATAAAAATGAATATTTTACCCAAGTTTCTTTTTCTGTTTCAAATGTTACCAATTTTGAAAAATGAGATTAATTTAAATGAGTGGCAGAAGGGTCTTAATAAATTTATCTGGGCAGGGAAAAAGCCAAGGGTTAAGTTTAAAATTATGCAAGACTTCCGTGAGAGGGGTGGACTTAAGGTACCAAATTTGAAATTATATTATGATGCGGTGGTTTTAACACTAATCAGTGATTGGGTAAATTTGACAAATTCTGAGATACTTTATCTAGAGGGATGGGATTTACTTTATGGGTGGCATGCCTATTTAATATTCAATAAAAAAATGGATTGGGCTTTTAAATCTCATATCTTAAGAATTTCTTTACTTAGGATTTGGAGAAAATATTATAAAAGTGATTTCAAAGTACCATTATGGGCTATACCTTGGCATGCGATAGAAGCAATAAAAAGAGGGGTTAAAATGGATATGGTGTCTTACAGACAGTTACTTAAATGGGATGGACAAAACTGGCAATTAAAATCACGGGAAGAGTTAGCGCAAGAAAACTTTATTTATTCTTGGTTCCAATATAGGCAATTATTAGACAGATGGAAGATGGATTGTAAGGTGGGTTTTCTTAGAGAAGATGAAAATCTTATCAAGCAAGTGAAGGATTCAAGACAAACCCACATTAAGAGAATTTATGCGGTTTTAGTTGAATTGGATTCAGAAACGGAACTAATTAAAGATTGTATGATAAGATGGGCGCAGAATTTTGGTGAGCCAGTCTCATTGGACACCTGGGAAAATATTTGGGTGAGAAATGTCAAATTTACACAAGCACAGAACTTAAGGGAGAATTTTTATAAAATGTTTTATAGATGGCACCTTGATCCACAAAAAATGTCTTATATGTACCTGACGTGCAACCCAAATGTTGGAGATGTGGTTATAAGGAGGCTTCCTATTATCATATTTGGTGGTCATGCAGAGAGATAAAAGCATTTTGGATCAAAATATGGTGGAATATCCAGAGAATTTTTAGAAGGAGGGTAAAATTTACTCCGCAATTATTTTTGTTAGGTATTGTTACAGATTGTGATACAAAGGAGGTTGTTTTGATGTTAAATTTGATTACAGCCGCTAGGCTGTTAGTAGGACAATATTGGAAGAAGGAATCTTTGCCTACATTGCAGGAATGGTTTCTTAAAGTAGCTTATCTGGCGGAAATGGCAAAGATTTCGGCTTTCTTAAAGCAACAAACGCAAGAGAAGTTTCTTGCTGTTTGGGATAAATGGATAAAATTTATACAATTTAGATTGGGTATACAAAAATATTATATAGTTTTTTCATAAGTTTTATTTTTATATATATTATAGATAATCTTTTTATATATATAAATATAAAGTTCTTAATTTAATTTTTATTTTTACTTCTTAAGCCTATATTCTGCTCTGGGAAGCTCAGGGGGGGGGGAAGGGAGGGGGGGGTTTTTGGGAGGGGTGGGGGGTTTTTTTTTTTTTTTATATATATGTATTGTTTAGTTTTATTTTTTTGTATATGTTGTCTCTTGTTTTGTATTCTTTTTTCTTTTTTGTAAAATTTATAAAACTTTTAATAAAAAAAAAAAAAAAAATTTGGCGGACTGGAGAGCTGGAGAGGAAGCCCACGCTTCAAGCTAATTGGGGAATGTGATTTATGACAGTTAATTGGAGGAGGGAATTGTGCTTTGATACTAGGTGCCCAGGGGAGGGGAATTCAGTTTTTGGCTTTGATTATGTTAGTGCCAATGTTATACTACTCGAATACAGATTCTTTAAGGTAAACAATGCCTCGAAGTTCTTTGAAGACTTCCATCTGTCGGAACCATGACATAGGGTTTTATAAATAATGAAAACCCAACCTCTATGAAATAGTCACAAAGAATCTTGTCAATGTTACCAAGCTACAAAATGCAGCATTAAAAAGAAAAAGAAACTAAAAATGGAAAAAAGAGAGAGCAAACCTCTAAATTACATAAGGATAAAATTTCCAGAGCATTTCTTGGTGGAATAATGACCTCTGTCTCTATCTTCTACATTAAAATTACTTTGTTCCATTTCAAGCCATCCAGATAAGTATGGGGGTAATTATTCCATCAATCTCCATCAGATATCGATAATATCCAATTGCAGGGAATTATCGAGTCTTGAAGTTAGCAACTACTATTAAAATCCCATTTTTACTCATTTGGCTTCTACATATATTATCAGCAGAGAGTGCCACAAACTTTAATTCTTGGATGTACAGCAACCTCAAGACACATGTTGCCATCTTCTTGGACAATTCCTTTAGAACATTAGAATTGCAAGATTGGAAGGACCTTGGAAGTCTTCTAGTTCAACTCCCTGCTCAAGGCTGGAGACCCTATACCCGTGGTGGCGAACCTAAGGCACAGGTGCCACAGGTGGCATGCAGAGCCCTCTCTGTGGGCATGCATGCCATCGCCCCAGTCCTAGGCTTTCAGCTGGATTTTATAAAGCCTTTTCATTTTAGGCCTCCACCGCCATGTGCAAAAAAAAAAAAGGTTCAATCAATTTCAACTTCTCGCGGGGAAAAAAAGGATCTCGCAAAGTTGGAATTGATTGATCGAACTTTTTAGTCCCACCCAGTCTGCCATGACCACCGCAGCCACGCCCACCCAATGGGCCATGCCCAGCCAGCACCCGACGATACCTAAGTGGGTTTTGGGTTGAAGTTTGGGCACTCATTCTCTAAAAGGCTCGCCATCACTACCCTATACCATCCCAATCAAACTGCTGTCCAGTCTGAAAACTTCTAGTGATGGTGTACCCACAATTCTGGGAGACAAACCGTTCCATTGATGGTTTTCACTATCAGGAAATTTCTTCTAATGTCAGCGGCCAGCTTATGCTTGCTTGTGCTTCGCTGCTATGTGGTGACAGACTGGGGTGAAGTATGGGGTAGGGGGAATGTAAAGGGGAAGGCTTGAGGGAAAATGAAAGTAAGTGCTGTATCTCCTCCAGATGCTGCTTCAGGGTTACCCAGCATATCAGCTGCATCCCAAACTCTGCTTGGACTGTTATGAAAACATCTTGCCCTAACCTGACAAGGGTTGCACAGGAATGAGCGATGGGAGGTAGCTAAGGGAGGGAAAAAGTGAACTTAGGGATTCTGGCACATGATTTTCAGTTCTAGCTTTGCATTACTGCAATATACTTGACTTCTAATAAAACTATATCTTTCTCAATTTGTTGTTAGTTGCGAAGTCGTGTCTGACCCATCGTGACCCCATGGACAATGTTCCTCCAGGCCTTCCTGTCCTCTATCATCTTCTGGAGTCCATTTAAGCTCACACCTACTGCTTCAGTGACTCCATCCAGCCACCTCATTCTCTGTCGTCCCCTTCTTCTATTGCCCTCCATCTTTCCCAGCGTTAGGCTCTTCTCCAGCGAGTCCTTCCTTCTCATTAGGTGGCCAAAGTATTTCTGGTATTCTTTCTCAATAAATGGAGCCAAAGATCATTTCTGTTTAGAGGCTTAAGCGGTGGCAGGCTGGACATCTTACCTCTAGGTTGGACCTCTCTTCAATAAAACTTCCACCCGTTACTTCTTGTCCTGTCCTCTGGTGCTTTAATTAGATCAATTTGATTGGTAATAGCTAAACTGAACTTCATCTCTTCCTTCTCATCTGGAACAACCAACAAATATTTTTTCTTAGAACAATGTTCATCATTATTATGGGATAAATGACCATGTGCCCTTGGAGGGAAATGAAGATGCTTGGAAGATGCTATCCATCTCTTCCTCTTCTCTTCACAACTAAGGAATGTTGGATGCCAGCTAGGAGCATCTGAGCTAGAAAGTGCATTTTCTCCTTCCTGGGAGAGAAACAGTTCATTTATCTTCATGCAAACAAATGTGCCTAGTATGATCCAGTGATTAGAACATGTGAACCATGGCATTCCTGGGCCATTTTATCTCAGTCTCTTACAAAGTTATTATTGTAAGAATAAAAGGAGATGGATTCGACAGAAGCTGCCTTGAACTCTTTAAATAAAAAGGTAGACTCTAAGAAAAAAAGAACACTTACACATCTATTCTCATTTTCCATTTCATGATGGCATTGTTCCACCTCTTGGGGCTACTGTAGTGTATAAATATACATCTTTATATTTTTATTTTAAATTGTAAAAAAAAAAAGGCTGTGTTATACCTGGTGTTCCCTGCCTGGTGGTGCAAAAGGTAAATGTAGCTCTTGAAGAAAAAAAATTGGCTATCATGCAGTGAAGATTGTCAATTCTTCTGCTCAGTGACTGAAATACCTGATTAGAGGCAGGAACAGGTGCCAGAGAAGACAGAGGCTGTATTCCTAAATGCTGATAAGCAGTCAGATATCCTGGTAAACAAGCAGCATTACATCTAAGACCTGAAACCTAATCAAGGATTGGGGTGGGGAGAGATTCCACACCCTTCCTGATGACTATGCTAAAGGATGGGAAGTAGATTAATGAAGAAATGCTTAATGTTTGCCAGCAATAGTTTGTTCCCTGAAGTTGGCAAGCCTTGGTCCTTATAACTGCTTCAGAAACTGCAACAGAAAGGAAATAAGCACAGGAATCAGAAAATGGTTGAGCTATTAATTTCTGAAAAAGGGATGCAGCTGGTTAAAAGGTGTGTTTACCAGCTGGGTAAAATTAACATGTGGGACATGGTGGAATGCCAGAAGTAAGTAAGTAAGTAAGTAAGTAAGTAAGTAAGTAAGTAAGTAAGAAGTAAGGAAGGAAAGAAGGAAGGAAGGAAGGAAGGAAGGAAGGAAGGAAGGAAGGAAGGAAGGAAGGATGGATGGATTCAGGTAGATGAAACTGCATTGGCCACCTACACAGATGCCCTGCAGAAGAGCGTTGTAGAGGGAGAACAACTATTATAGCCCTTTTGGAACTGTTGTTATATTATTGTTGCTCTTTGTGTACGTGTTCAAAGTCTTTTCAGAGTGAAGCAATATATACGTTTTGAAGGTAAAACAAACAAACAAGTACACAATTTTAAGTTTACCTTTGCATCCTGTGGGTGGGAGTGCAAGGGGAGGAACAGATATTTTAGCAAATATATATAAAAAAAACAATTCCCCAATCTCTTTTGTCTGTACAAATAAAAGCAGGCAAACAACAAAGAAATACCTTTATCTTGTTCACCCTTGGCATTTCATGCCATTCTCCTTTGTACATTTTCCAACAAACAGAATCACACACACCAAACTTCCTTTCAATCGCTGGCAGGTTTTTCATCCCAGTAAAACCCTTCAGATAGGCTTCACAACCTGAGTCCCAAAGCTTTTAGAACTATGGTTTAAAGCAGTATATTTCTGATGAAGGTTTGACCCAAACAGTGCTTTTGAAGTCATGAGTATATAGATTTCTATTTTGCTGAAAGTCTGTTTTGGATCAGACATTCCACAAAGAGGAAGTGAGACTTTACATTATTTTCCACTGTTCTTTCTTGAATTTGTCAACAGGAACCAGGGCTGATAATTCCAAGGTGATGACCCCCAAAGCCTTCAGAGAGAGCTCCCCATCAAAAAAGGTACAAACAATGCCTTAGCAGAACATTGCTGAGAAATAAAAAGAAAGTGCCAGGTCTCTCGGAAAGTCAAATTGTGACATGGCAACTGTAGCCCACAGATATTCAATATTTCTCTGAGCGGCCTACCAAAAACAGAATTTCAGCATTCTCTGAAAAACCAGAGAGAGAATTCTGATTTAGAAATTAAGCATCGTATCCAGCTCTGAGGTCTTTAAAGAAAGTCTTTAAAATAATCTGAAGAATTCAATTGTACCAATAAGAAGAGAAAAATTGTAGCTGTTCTGTCCCAGCCTATGTACATCCTTGTTACTTCACAAAGACAACCCCTCTTTTAACAGTAGACTGGAAAATAAACCCTTTTTATTTGTTACAGACCTGATAATTGTCCCAGAAAATGAAAGTAACAGAACACTTTTTGAATGGAGACCTTGTCCAAAAGCAAAACAGAGCACGAGTCAAAGAGGAAATAACTCACAAGCAAAATAAACAGACCATGATCTTTTGACACTGAAGTTCTTTGCAAACTGTTGCCTCCAGCAACCAGCCCTGCCCATACATTCCCTTTTTTTTATGCAGCCCCCAAGGTGTGGCTTCTCACTGCTTTCTCCTCCTCCCCTGGAGTCACCCCATTGCCTCCCTCTGTCCTACTTGTGTGACCTGTCTATGTTTACTAGCATCTCTGAGGTCTTCCAGCTGTGCTTCCTCCAAGTTCAACTCAGCTTCCCAGCACAGCTGGATCTCAGCTTGATCATGAGTGGAAGGACCAGCCTCCTCATCAGTCTGTAAGTCCTGCAGCTCATCAGAGCCTCCTCCGACTCTGATGGCTCTCCAGCCCCCCCTCCTCCTCCTCTGATTTCCCAGACTCAACTACCAAGATCACAGTCTGGCACAGAATCACAACACTAGCTCAAGGTTGAACTGTGGGATTCAGCTGTGGAGGTAACACCTAGTTGGGTAATGAAATGTCTCCAAGAAACAAGCAAGTGTTGGAGACCATCAAGAACCCCAGAATTCAATTGTGGAGTTTGTTAGTTCCTCTGTGAGAAGAGTTGATCCTTCTAATAGCCACGTACCACAAAATTTCTTTTAGACCAGCCATTCAGGAAACAGAACAATTCAGAGGCCAGATGTTTCAGTGTGGGTCATATTGAAATCAGCCTCCCCAAATTCAAAGATGTGTACTTCTGAATAACTGTTAGGGGAAATACTGAAAAGATCATAGGGGACTTTTTACCTTTATGAAGAAAATGATTGATTTTATTATTAGGGTTCATCACACAATCAGCCAGATGTGCAGACTGGATTTGGCATTTTTTATCTACCTGTTGAGTCCTTTCCAATGACCTGGACAGGCAGATGTGGATGTTTGATGGTGTTATACATATCATCACAGAATGGAAGCTGTTCCAAGTAAAGCTGCCTTTTTGCAAAGGACGGATAGTGAATTTATATTATTTTTATAGGACTGCGGAGCCGTCCCTAGTGGCACGCGAGCCATTGCTGGGCTGAGCTGCTTCCCTCCTCCGCTTCGTGCATGCACAGTGCTTCACGCTCTCTGTGCATGCACAGCTCTTCGGTGGGGTGGCTGTTTGGTTTTTATTCCCCTCCCATCTGCTGGGTTGTTGCAGCAGGTTTTGGAATCTTCTGTCGTGCTTTGAGGTTACCCACGAAGCACATTTGTTTGGGGGGGATCCCCATTCTGGTTGCTAAGCTTGCTTAAACCCTCTTCCACCTCCTCCTCATCGGAGCCCCCCTTTGTCTGCAACCAGCCTCTGCCCCAGCCCCTGCCTCACCTTGCGTTGCCCCACGGCAATGGTACCCCTGCCCTGCCCCCTCCCTTGCCTCACCTCATCTTGCAGGATGAGCCTCCTACCTACTGCCCCACCCGCCAGACAACCCCTGGATCTCCCCCAATCCTGCCTGCCCGGCCCCCACAGGCATCCCTCTCCAGGAGCAACATCAAGGTGGCCATGCCCACACAGGCCACGCCCACCCATGGTACCATGACTACCATAAGCACACCCACTTGGTGGCCACACCCACTTGGTGGCCATGCCGACGATGGCCATACCCCTGGCACTTGGCAATGCATAAGTAGATTTCAGGTTGCAGATTGGGCACTCAGTCTCAAAAAGGTTCGCCACCACTGTTATAGGAGATACATAGCAGTTTCCAGAAAAAATCAGTGCAGTGGCACTAGGCTTATTCAGTTTCTTTTTTAAAGGAAATTTCAATAGTTTGTGTTTCGCGTAGAATTTGGATAGATTTTGCACTCATAATTTCTTCTTGCACCTGTCTGTTTGGATGGACTGCTTGTACCTCAAAAGACTGAGTATTTATTATGTAGTTCTTTAAAGTTCTGATACGTCATGGCCACTAGGAGAAGACCTTGGTTGGGCTAGGCCAGGGGTAGGCAACCTTGGCTCTTTTATGACTCGTGGACTTCAACTCCCAGAATTCCTGAGCCAGCATGGCTCCGCTTGAAAACCTCTCCCTTTCCCCTCAGCATGGCTGACTCAGGAACTCTGGGAGTTGAAGTCCACGAGTCATAAAAGAGCCAAGGTTGCCTATCCCTGGGCTAGGCTGCAAAGAGGTTCTGGCCTACTAATTCTACAGCAAAGTGGTGTAGGAAAACTATTTATATTTCACTGAAATAAAGGAAGCCATCATTAAAAAGGGGAGGAAAAAGGGGTGCTGATTTTGCACCTGTAGTAATTTCAATAATAATCAGCACTTTATAGTTTTCAAAGAAAGAATCCATCCATTTGGGGGGCATGCAGGATTCTTCCAATTTCAGCTGTCCCTTTGAATCTAGTGCCAACCGTTAACAGCAGGTTCACTTTTAATGACAGCTGTTTTCAGCGAGTGGAACTAATTTCTGGGTTAGCTCCTTCTCCTTGTCAGCAGATAAGTTGAAAGTAATGGTAATATCCAGATCGCTAATGTCCCAATTTTCTTTTTTTCTCTTTTTCCTCCTAATTAAATTTCAAAATTCCACCCTGTCTTCTGTGAAAGAAAGAGAATATGAATTATTAAATCCTCCTGAATGAAACATTTAACATTTGTTTCAATGCTACAGACATTTTATGGGATTAAAACACAGGAAGGTCATAATGAATTCATATTTGCAAAAGAACATTGCCTTGTGAAACTATGAAACTCCACCCTAATGGTACTTCATAAAAGGGACTTGGATCTGGTAGAGATATACTATTGTAGTAGATCTTCACCTAAGGAAAATTACCATCGTAAGTAGAAACAATAAGGATCCTAACTAGAAATTTCATATTCTTCTTGTAGAACTAGTGGAGGCAACGTTACTCAATCCCTCCAAAGGGAAAATAAGCATTTGTGCTTCACATGTCTTCAATAGCCATTTGGCAATACTTTGTGCAGTTTTTGGAATAGCAATGTGTCCTCTGTTGGATGCTCTTTCGATAATCATACTTACCATCTGTTCCTCTACAATATGAAAGTCTTTTATGATAAGTACCATAGAAGATGACAGAGGCTGAGCCTGTGGGAGGGGTTAAACATGTCACTAGTCTCAAGTCAATTTGTACCCACAAGAGACCTACGTCCAGGCCACCTTGAATTCTGTTAACTCTTATCTACTACCAATTTGCTTTGACTGTTAGTAGTTCAGATTTTTGTAGAGAAGATTGACATACAATAAACTTTTAGTCATTTGTACAGTCTGGACTCCTGATTTCCTGCGCTTCACAGGCACTCAAGTTGCTTTGTATCCCAGATTAGTTAGTTAGCTAGTTAGGTAGTCTTAAATTGGACCAGTTCTTGGGAACTGCATATTTAAATACTGTCCATTTTCACCTGTTGCCAGAGATAATTTGAAATTCCCTTCTACTATCTTATCTTTTGTCTTCTTCTATTTCACTCAATCTTGACAAGCATAGTTGTTTTTTCTATTCCATCATCCCATTGCACATAAACTCACAGTGTCAGCCTTAATTTGCTCCAGGACTGATTGATTGTTTCTTCTTACAGTCTGCGGTATTCTTAATAACTTTCTCAAAGTCCATAATTCAAAAGTGTCTATCTTCTTTCTCCTGCTTTTTCTTGTGCCCAGATTTTATAGCTGCAGATTAAAACTGGAAAAACACAGCCTGAGTGAGGGTGATATTTATGCTAATTGAAATGTCCTTAGTATTTAGGATTCTCTTTTAAATTTTCCATTACTTTGGAAATCATCTACCATAGCAATCATCATTTTTTTCTCAATCTTGATCTAGTCTTGCAGCCTAAAAAGAAGTCTACAACTTTCACTTTTTTTGTGTGTTTAGTAGAACACGTGGTTTTGCTTATAATTCTTTTTTACCTGCTGCTGTGAACTGCCTAGGATAGTGATGGTGAACCTTTTGGAGACTGAGTGCCCCAAAACTGCCCCGCACCCCTGTCCCAACTCCGCTGTGCCTGCTGGGCCACCCACCACTTCCACGTCCGGCCACAGATCATCCAGGCAGCCAGGCAGCGCCATGGTGGCCACACCCTCTGCCCATGCCCCACAGCATCATCTGCGCATGACGGGGCACAAGAGCAGAGTCTTGTCCCCGCTGCCCGGCTACCATGTCCTTGGCTGCGCTGCTTCATGTGGGCCGTACCTGGGGGCGACTTTCCTCCAGGGGGCTGCTGGTGAGGAGGGGGCCATGGGAGGAGGTGGGGCTGGGGTGACGGTGTGTGTGCCCACAAAGAGGGCTCCGAGTGTTGCCTCTGGCATGCGTGCCATAGGTTTGCCACCACTGGCCTAGGATCTTTAGATGAGCTTGATAGCCTTGTAAGTCCTTTAATTAGTTAGCTAGCTAAATAAATAATCAAGCCAGGAATTCATTAAATATGTTGTTTGCCATAATCTGTGTCTATTTAATATTTAGCACTAACCTCAAGATGTCCTTGAGGACTGGCTGGTGCTGGTGGTGGAATTGTCTAGGATTCTGGTAAGAAATATACATTTGAGGATCTGTAAGGACCCGCTTCAAAACCTCATCCCAAGAAAGCAGAACTCTTGGAACAGATTCATCCCAAAAGGAACTTTTATTAGGAGAAGTTGACAGCAGGCATAGAAGGCAGGATCTGAGGGTTTCCCATGTGAATCAATAGGTTAAAGGAGCAAAAAAGCAAACCCCACCCCAAGAGTTGTCCGGTCAATGGGCCAATCCACAGGTGTTAAGTCCACTGTGGGAACAAGCCTGACAAGACTCCATTCCCAAGACTGTGAAAACATTGTTGGGTCCTCACACCCTCTCTTCCACAGCGAGAGATAAGCCAGATGGCCGGAGGCACATTCCTTTCTCACCCCAGGTTGACATCAACGGGAAATAGTTCAAAGAGCAAGCAGATAGAGGAAGTGGAGAGGATACATTGTAGTAGCAAAGCAAAAGGACAAGATACATAGTAAAACCCCAAAATCTTCCCCCCTACCCTCAGGAATATGGCAGAACCCATAGGAAAGAAAAGGAAAGAAAAAGAATAAGGAGCCCCCCCCACCAATTAAATGGGTTCTGACAGGATCTCTGAATTATTATAGCTAAATACTCAAGATGGTCCTTTGTAGAGTCAGAGGCATGAAGTATCCCTCCCAAAGTATTTCAAGCTAGCAACCTGTCCTATTCTACATATATATATATATATATATATATATATATATATATATATATATATATATATATATATATAGAAGTGTCTTGGAACGTTTCGACGAAGTCTCATTCGTCATCTTCAGGCTGGTGTTTTCAGCTTTGTGCTTTGAACAGCAATGTGTGGTCTTAGCTGTTTCTTCCTTTTAACTGCCAGTGGGGGTATGAACTGATTGGGTGGGAGCTTGGCTGTGTTCTGATTGGGTGGAGGTGTGTTCTAAATGGTTAGGGGCTTGGCTGTGCTCTGATTGGCTGGGGGAGTGTTCTGTTTGGTTGTGCTCAGGTTAGTCTGAGTTGCAGAGGGGTTTAAGATTTTGGGCTGCCTTGCTATTTTTTGGCTTCTCGTTCGTGCTTGTGTCTCCTCTTCATGGAGGGTGTCAGTTTGCTTCATGTATGGATTGGAGGGGTTTAAAGTGGCTAATGATGCAGCTGTGGTCTGGCTTCTGGTTTGTGGTCGTGCCTCGTCATCGGTGTGGCTTTGGGTTTGTTTTTTGCGTGGATGTGTGGTGGTGACATCCTGTGTGGTTTTTGTGAGTGTGGGTCTGGTATCATTTTTTGTGTTAGGGAGTCGTTTGTCAATAAGGGCGGGTTTCCAAATGGCTGGTAGGCGGGAGGTATCATCTCGCTTGTTCATGCTGTGTGGGCGTTTTTCTATCTCGATGGCTTCTCTGATTATTCTGTTATTAAAATGTTCACTTTTGGCAATGGTTCTGGTATTTTTAAAGTCAATTTCATGTCCTGTGGCTTTAAGGTGTTGGACCAGGGAAGATGTTGTTCCTCTTTTTTGACTGAGTTCTTATGTTCTTCAATGCGTGCACTTATTCTTCTGTTGGTTTGTCCGATGTATGTGGTGGGACAAGTGGTGCATGGGATTTCGTATACTCCTTGATTTTCTAATTCAATTTTATCTTTGGGGTTTCTAAGGATGGTGGATATTTTTCTGTTTGTGCAGAATGCTGTTCAGAAAACAAATATATATATATATATATATATATATATATATATATATATATATATGTAGGTCTTTGGTTGTTCGGGTTTTCTCCCGCGTAAAATTGGAAGTGTCTTGGCGACGTTTCGACGAAGTCCCATTCGTCATCTTCAGGCTGGTGTTTTCAGCTTCGTGCTTCGAGCACGAAGCTGAAAACATTTTTAGACAGAAAGACCATTGGGGATTTTGAAGTCCATAATTCAGGCTAGACAACCTCAAATGTGAATTAGAAGCATTAGAGTTGTAATGTGACCAGATTTCTCTTCTCAGCTCACGAACGGTTCTACCTTTGTTTGGCCTTTGTTCCTTCTCTCTGAGGCTGGTTCCCCCCATTTTTTGAGAAGCTAATTTTAAGCTTGCTAAGGGATCCCCCAAAGAATACCTCACTTCCCAGTCTGGTGCTTTTTTCTGCCTTTCTCTCTCAGTGTTACTCTAATTTCAATTATCAAACTGAAAAGGGCCATCAACCTGTCTACAGATGATAACTTATTCTCCAAGGATATGCTTATGACTCCCAAACCTGCATAAAAGATTTTTTCTGGCATCCATGGAACACGAACAAGGAGAGAATATCTGAGTTTAAAGTTCTACGTTTTATTGAATCTCTTCCTCTGTGACAAGCAGTTCTGTGATGTGACAAATATCAGTTCCTCAGGGTGCCATCCTAAAGTGCCCGGCTTCTGCTCAAACACTTTCTTCCTTTTTTATATGATTCCTGGGCAGCAACCTGTGGCTGCAGTTCCATCGAAAAGGGTCTGTCTGCAGAGAAGAGTATGGGACACCTCAAGGAAGGATCCTGTGGTGATCAGTGTCAGAAGCCACAATGATTCTGCCCTCGTTAAATTCTTTTCTGTTTGAAAATTTACAATATTTTTTTTTAACAAAGGGAAGAAAAGAAATCTGATGAGGTGGCAAAGTTGGAATAAACGTTACTTCTACTTAACATGGAACGGGAAATGTGTAATCTTGTGGGGAACGAATGAAGGCCCCTCAGAGATGTTGAGTAGGAACACCTAGATTTTTTTTTTTTAAGAAATGGCTGCTGAGACAGAATAAGGTAAAAGTGTTGTTACGCTTAGCAACCTCTTCAGCAGCTTTTTTGAGATTTTGTTATGAAAATGGCAACTCTCTCTTAAAAAAAATAACACAGAGAAAATCGTGTTCTGCTTCATTCTGTCAAGAGGTAATCTTGCTATAAAACAGATAAAAGAAAATCTATTTCTTTGGTTATCTCGTTTTCTTACACACACACTTCCTCTCTTTCTTTCTCCATGTGTCCTCCTCCTCCTCCTCCTCCTCCTCCTCCTCCTCCTCCTCCTCCTCCTCCTCCTCCTCCTCCTCCTCTTCCTCCTCCTCTTGTCATTATCTGCTTTCCCAGATATTTTTTTTTAATGTACTGGCCATGTAATGCTTTATCTTCCCATGCCTCCAATATGTTCTTCATTTGGTCTTTCTTGAAGGCTAGTTTGGCCTTTCCAGTAGTCAGTAAGCCTTCCTGATATACTAACTTCTCTTCTTCTTCTTCTTCTTCTTCTTCTTCTTCTTCTTCTTCTTCTTCTTCTTCTTCTTCTTCTTCTTCTTCTTCTTCTTCTTCTTCTTCTTCTTCTTCTTCTTCTTCTTCTTCTTCTTCTTCTTCTTCTTCTCTTCTTCCTTCTCCTTCTCCTTCTCCTTCTCCTTCTCCTTCCCTCCTCCTCCTCCTCCTCCTCCTCCTCCTCCTCCTCCTCCTCCTCCTCCTCTTGTCATTATCTGCTTTCCCAGATATTTTTTTTTAATGTACTGGCCATGTAATGCTTTATCTTCCCATGCCTCCAATACGTTCTTCATTTGGTCTTTCGTGAAGGCTAGTTTGGCCTTTCCAGTAGTCAGTAAGCCTTCCTGATATACTAACTTCACTTCTTCTTCTTCTTCTTCTTCTTCTTCTTCTTCTTCTTCTTCTTCTTCTTCTTCTTCTTCTTCTTCTTCTTCTTCTTCTTCTTCTTCTTCTTCTTCTTCTTCTTCTTCTTCCTTCTTCTTCTTCTTCTTCTTCTTCTTCTTCTTCTTCTTCTTCTTCTTCTTCTTCTTCTTCTTCTTCTTCTTCTTCTTCTTCTTCTTCTTCTTCTTCTTCTTCTTCTTCTTCTTCTTCTTCTTCTTCTTCTTCTTCTTCTTCTTCTTCTTCTTCTTCTTCTTCTTCTTCTTCTTCTTCTTCTTCTTCTTCTTCTTCTTCTTCTTCTTCTTCTTCTTCTTCTTCTTCTTCTTCTTCTCAGCACAGTTTAAATCTCTAATTGAAGCCACAGAAAAGATGGACAACCCTCAACCATATAAAGAGTTGATTTTCTTTTGAACTCAGGATGTTTGGATCAAATCACATTCAGAATTAAGACTTCACATCTTTTATTCCCTTTTTTGCTTTGATGTGAGCCTATTTAAATTGATTTGTCTGGACTCAGTGAATTTTTCCCTTCAATAATCTGCATTTTAATGCTCCCCCAAATAAATATTGCTTTATTGTTGTGGCACTTTAAGAGTTATTAAGAATGATATAGCCTAAACATTATGCTTCATAAAAGAGGTTGGGTGACAGCTTTTCAGGTGGAAGAAAGATGAAAATAGAATAAGATTCAGAGATGAAGGAAAAAGATAAACCAAAGAGAAGGAAGGTTGAACAAAGAGCCTAGGAATAGGATGTGTGGTGGAGAAGAAGCCAAAACAGGTCAGCTGCAGCCCTTCCTGATGCCTCATCTTGTCAGGAAGAAGGATAACAATGCAGCAAAAATGGAGGCAGGCAGGAAGAGAAGCAACATTTCACAAACAGACATGAAAATAGGATATTATAAATACTGTAACATCCTGGGCCATTCTGATGCTTTTTAGACATATTGAAAAGCAGATCCTATATATACTGTCCCATATGGCTGCCACAAAGAAGTGGGGATCAATCTATTTTTCAAAGCACTGGAAGGAAAGACAAGAAGGAATGGATGGAAACTAACCAAGGAGAGAAGGAACCTGGAACTAAGGAGATATTTCCTGACAGTGAGAACAATCAATCAATGGAACAACTTGCCTTCAGAAGTTGTGGGTGCTCCATCACTGGAGGTTTTTAAGAAGAGACTGGACAGCTGTCAGAACTGCCATCAAATGCTGAGCTTCGCATTTGCTAGCTGCCAGTCTGCCATGAACTATGGCGGGTGGGGAGGGAGCCGGACGGGATGGGAGAAGGCTAACAACTCATTGTACCTTCCAGAGATACCATCACAAGGTCAAAGCTCTGGCAATGGAATGCAATGGCTGATCAACCAGCCTGCCATTGAAGAGACCATTCCCCAAACAATTTATTCAAATATAATTGGACAATAAGGGACCAGCAGAAGGGAAAAACCGGATGGGGAAAGTTAACCAAGAAACTTTGATGTGTGAACTTCAGTTCTGGCTTTGCTATACTGTGTTACACTTGGCTTTTAGTCAAGTATACCTTTCAACACGAATGGAGTCAAGGGTCTTTGCTTGACCAAAGGACCAACGTTGCAGCAGGTCTGACAACAGTCACTTGTCTGGAATGGTATAGGGTCTCCTGCTTGAACAGGGGGTTGAACTAAAAGACCTCCAAGGTCTCTTCCATGTCTGATATTCTGATATTCTGTACTGGATGAACGGATGTGAGAATTGAATCCAGTCATCTGGTGGTGGTTACTACACTAGGGGGTAACTGAATGATAGAAAATGAACCAATGGATCTCTTGAAGCCCATAAAGAGACACAAAGGAATCACTATAACAGATGGTTCTGAACTTCTTAGTTTTTCAGTTCCGTTGTTGTTAGTTGCGAAGTCATATCCAACCCATCGCGACCCCATGGACAACGTTCCTCCAGGCCTTCCTGTCCTCTACCATCTTCTGGAGTCCCTTTAAGCTCATGCCTCCTGCTTCAGTGACTCCATCCAGCCACCTCATTCTTTGTCGTTCCATTCTTCTGTTGCCCTCAATCTTTCCCAGCATCAGACTCTTCTCCAGTGAGTCCTTCCTTCTCATGAGGTGGCCAAAGTATTTGAGTTTCAGCTTCAGGATCTGGCCTTCTAAAGAGCAGTCGGGGTTGATCTTCTCTAGGACTGACCGGTTTGATCACCTTGCAGTTCAGGGGACTTGCAGGAGTCTTCTCCAGCACCATAGTTCCATTAACCTACATTTAAACTGGAATCCAGGAAAGGCAAGAAATGTAACTGTACAGATAAATAAAGGAACGGGATGTGAGGTGGCCAATAATTCATATTAGGGTGTTTTTTTTCTGCCCCATGTAAAATTTCAACACTCTCCAAAGTGAGTTCAGAGCTATTGCAACTCATGCAGAAGTGCAGTGCATAAACTCACTCAACGTTCGAAGTTCAGGATTTGGGTTTCAATATATAATGTGTCTTTAATCCATTTATTACTTGCAGCATTCTAGGATTTTCTTTTCTTCCTGGCAGATTTCTGGTGCCTCAGCCCACTGTCTGGGAATGAATGTGCTACACAACTGCCACTTCAGAAGTCTGAGATGGCTGTGCTTAAACCAGTAATTCTATTGAGCCCGACTTGCAGGATCGTTATTTCTTCTGCCTACCGCAGCTGAAAAGAAAAGGGAAATAGAATTTATTTTCTTTATTTCTGTGGGTGACTTGGGACCCAGCAGGACAGTTTTTCAAGGGTAACAACTCTTTGCTCTTTGAATTATATTTAAAAATTCTGGTGCTGTTTTCCTTTATGTTTATCTAATGTCACTCAGTCAGCCTAAATAAGAAACAAACCAATAAAAAGGCCGGAAATGCGACATAATTCCTCTCCCCCTCTGTCTCCTTCCTTCCTTCCTTCCTTCCTTCTGATTTTATTTACCTTTTCCAACATGGGACTTTTTTGGTAGCTAAAGCTGTGCTGGAAGGAGACATCTGGTGAATTTTAAGCAGCATTTCTCTCCCTCTCCCTCTCCCTCTCTCTCTCTCTCTCTCTCTCTCTCTCTCTCTCTCTCTCTCTCTCTCTCTCTCTCTCTCTCTCTCTCTCTCTCTCTCTCTCTCTCTTTCTTTCTCTCTCTGGAAAAAAAGAAAGATTGTGGACTGGCTGCAGGTAATCAGGACAACTGCATTGTGCTATGTCTTCTTGAAAAAAGGAGCAACATCTCATTTTATACTCCATCTACCCTGTTCTTAATTGAAAAAAAAAAAAAAGGCCAGCCAGGGGTGGATAAATAGTTCTCATCAGGGTTTGTTTCCTACATAATCATAAGCTGCTTTTGTTGCTATTTCCACATCAGTTTTCGATTCCTCCTAACATTTGCATCTTTATATACACCTTTCCATAATGTATGCAGGTTTGTATGTCATTTTCTATAATATATTGATTTCTGTACACAGAACAGCCTGGAGGAGCATAACGACTAGACTATTTATACAGAGGAGACAACAAAAAGAAACAGAAGCAGGGATTAACAGACTAGGAGCGAAAGGGAAATGGATAATTATCTCAGCTACATATTTCAATTATAATATTTAGAATATTATAATCGGTTGTGAGTTTTATCTGCTTTTTCTCTGGAACTAAGGTGACAAACCTGGAGGGACCTGCTCATTTTGTTCTTCACAGTTCAACTCTGTGAGGTAAGTTGTGTAGAGAATGCATGATTGACCACAACTCACATAACTTGCTTCATGGATGAATGGAGACTTGGATCTGGAAGACCAACAGTATAACCTCTTTGTTGTGCCAACAATATGCCCCTGAAGCATGCAAAAAAATGAGGCTCTCCTCAAATTAAAGTCTTAATCAAGAACATGGCATGAGATCTAGCCACTACAAGACAGGTGCTGGACCTTGTAGGGGGTATATCCAAATTTGTGTGCAAAAATAAAAGGAGAGGCATCTCACTGTTTCATTCTAGACATTATTACATCTGGAATAACAGAATAACAAAATTGGAAGGGATCTTGGAGGTCTTCTAGTGCAAGGCTTTTCAACCAGTGATATAGGTACCACCTGTGGTACATTGGCACCTGGCAGGTGGTATGCAACCATCCTAGAAAAGTGGTAGCAGGGGAGGGGAATGAGCTGAACCGGTGGCAGCACCGCACAAGCCTGAGCGAGAGATGGCTGGAGCTGCAGGGCTGTCAGGGTTCAGCGGAAGCGCTGGGATCAGTGCCGCTTTCCAGCTGATCGGTGCTTCTTCGGGGCTTTCAGGGCTCAGTGGAAGCGCCAGGATTAGCGCCAGGCTAGAGCTGGAGCTCGGCGCTGATCCTGGCACTTCTGCTGAGTCCAGAAGAATTGCCAATCAGCTGCAATGTTGCAGCCTTTCCAGGCCCTTGTGATTTACATTCAGATGCTTGGCAACTGATTCATATTTATGACAGTCACAGTGTCCTAGGGTCAGTGAAGTGACCAAAACCTGCTGCAACCACCCAGCAGATGGGGGAAATAAAAACAAACACCCCCCCACCCCAACCCCACTGCCAATCCTCAACAGGAATGCTCACAATAATGAAAACCTCGGACAGGAGGAAGAGCGCCGCTGGGTGGGCAGGCAGGTGTCTTGCTCGGCTGTGGCTTGGGGGTCACTTTTTCCAGTGCCATTGTAACTTCGAACAGTCACTAAGCGAACTGTTGTAAGTTGAAGATTACCTGTACTTTATCACTTTTTTCCTTTCCTTTCCTTTCCTTTCCTTTCCTTTTTTTTTTTTTTTTTTGATCATCAAGTTTTCGACATCTTGCTAGGCGAATGGTGGTACTCAGATATTGCCATATCCTAAAAGTGGTACAATGGGTGAAAAGGTTGAAAAGCCCTGCTTTATGTAATAAGGAGATTTTGAGCCAGATATCTAATAATAATAACAACATTCATTTCCAGGCTGCTTCTCCCCATCTGACCTAGTTTTCTTCCTCTATCTCAGTGGTTCTCAACCTGTGGGTCGGGACCCCTTTGGGGTCGAACGACCATTTCACGGGGATCACCAAACAATGCAGTCCGCCATTTTTTTCCCCCTTTTCCTGAGCTGTGCTACTCCCTTTTATTCTATTGGCTTTTGAAAGCCAATAGAATAGACTCTCTTGAATAGAGTCTAATTCTATTGGCTTTCAAAAGCCAATAGGAATTGTCCAGGCTGTCTCTGCCCTGCTGAGCCCACCAAAAATCCCATTCTGCAAACGGTGCTGCACCAGTTGAGTAGTCCTCGACTTACGACCGGTTGAGTAGTCCTCGACTTACGACCTATTGGGGGGCGCGGCATTAAAAAGGTTGAGAACCACTGCTCTATCTCCATCTGCTTCTTCGCTGCTTCTTGGGATCTACTATTAAAGAGGAATTTCCCTTCCACATGCAAATGGCTTCATGCTTGAAGTATTGAATCCACCAAGCTTTTTGCGCTTGTAAAACCAACTCTTGTCATTTCCATTTTCAACTGAAAATATACCCAACAATTAATGTTGCCATTTTCCACCTTCTCTTGCAAATTTCAAGGGAAGTTGATTCTGTTTATCATGAAAACTCCTTTGCTCCAGTACAGCTCTTGTCACTTAACCAGATGACACCCCGAAGATGTCTCTGAACTGTTGGTGTTTAATTAAGCAATGTAAGGTATGATGCTATGCACAGTTTTTTAAAAAAAAAAATGCAAAGAGCTTTTGCACTTAGCCAAAATGCAAAATTCAGGACAAGAGCAGGATGTATAAATTCTGGATAACAGAAGCCATGGATTTCAATGCTCTGAGGATGATGAAACCAGAATTCAGTTTTTTATCTTTAGAGCTAGTTCTCTGTAGATATTATACTCCCCTCGTTTTCATTCTTATAAGAATAAACATTTACATTTAAGGATCAGTGGAGGCATTAAAATGTTACAAACGTCCATTAAAAACCATGGAGATTGTGAGAAGCAAAGGACATGAAATATAGCTAGTGTGTTTGAACAGCTGAGTCTGAAGTCCTTGCTGATCTATGTGGAATGATTCGGAATAACAAAGAAACAGAGTTGGAAGGGAGTCTTCTAGTCCAGCCCCCTGCTCAAGCAGGAGACCCTATACCATTTCAAACAAGTGGCTGTCCAGTCTCTTTTTAAAGGCTTTCACTGATGAAGTACCCTCAGCATCTGAAGGCAAGCCATTCCACTGGTTTATTGCTTCTCTCCTTGAGTAATTTCCATCCATTGTTTCTTGTCTTGCCTTCTGGTACTTTGGAAAATAAGGATGACCTCTTCTTCTTTGTGTCAGCCCCTCAAATATTGGAACACTGCTATCATGTCAGAAATCTACAAGGAAATGCTTCTTCACTGCTTGCCATGTAAACTATCCCAACATAAAACCTACTTAGTTGAGGAATGTTTTCTGAAACTGCTCTAGACAGGACAGGAAGGGGTGACTTTTTTGATTAAGAACCTTCATTTTCTTCTCTGTGATCCTTTTTGTGATCATGTATAATCCCTACACATCCAAATGATTACGAAACACCACTGTATTCTAATTACTGAGAGGATTCTTCCGTCTGTAACAGGCAGATGAATTCTTTGTTTTCTGCTTGCATCATAGGTATTAAGCATCCTGTCAAATAAATTTGATTCTTTCTAAACCTCCTGATCCATATTTACTATCCATTTCTCCTATTTACTTTTTATTATATCATGTCACCCCAGAAGTTCTAGGTGGTATACAAATAACGTTACTATTTTAGTTTGATCACACTTGATAGCACACTTGGACAACACCTTAATGAGGCCACACTTAGAATCCTGCATCCAGTTCTGGTCACCACAATATAAAAAAGATGTTGAGACTCTAGAAAGAGTACAGAGAAGAGCAACAAAGATGATCAGGGGACTGGAGGCTAAAACATATAAGGAACGGTTGCTGGAATTGGGTATGTCTAGTTTAATGAAGAGAAGGACGAGGGGGGACGTGATAGCAGTGTTCCAATATTTGAGGGACTGCTACAAAAAGAGGGGGCCAACTTATTTTCCAAAGCACCAGGAGGCAAGACAAGAAATAATAGAGGGAAATGGAGAGAAGCAACCTGGAATTAAGGAGAAATATCCTGACAGTCAATGGAACAGCTTGCCTCCAGAAATTTTGGGTGCTCCATCACTGGAGGGTGTCAAAAATAGACTGGACAACAATTTGTCTGAAATAGTATGGGGTCTCCTGCTTGAGTAGGGGGTTGGACAAAAAGATTTCCAAGGTCTCTTTCAACTCTGTTATTCTATGTTCTAGTACAATCACAATATTACAGGTTTTTTTTTAAAAAAACAAAAAGAAACAGTTTTTTCTACCACCCAGATATTTCTTAGTCATCTATTCACTAGACTTCAGTTACCTTAGTTTAGACAGGTGCTGTCTCTTGTGGAGACTTCGTTACTATGGAAATGAACAAACACAACATTCTTCTGCAAAAGAATCCCCAATATCAAGCAGCATGGAAAGCCATGTAGATAGCAGCAGAAACTTCAAAGTCTGGATCACAGGAATGAGGTCAAGTACTTTTAAATATTTGATAGGCTAGAACAGAGAGATGTCTTCCAGTAGGGATTCACCTAATCTATTTCACTTCACTTGCACGCCAAAGGGCCAATCCTTGCTACAAACTAGATTCTTTTGATTAGATGAAACACATTCACTAGTCCTTCAGTTGAAATGAAATCTTGGAATTACTAATAGCTTACTTACTGACTGACAAAAGATGGCTTTTCGTGGGAAAGTTATCAAGTAGTGAAATCTGGTCCAATTCACTTGTGAAGATCAAGAAATTTGAGAAGAAGAGAACAACAGTGCTGCTCAAAAGTAAGATATCTGGTCATAGCCTTCTTCAGTAGAATGAGACTTTTCAAATGAAATTTAAATTATAATAATCCGTTCCAGTCGTGGAGAGGATCCATCTATGTGATCTCTATGAGTTGAAAGAGACTTATAGCATATCATCCATAAGTTCGAAATATAAACACAGAGATTCATTAATATTTCAGGATTTTATTGACTATAAGCCTAATCAAGGCACATTTTGATATTCTTTTCTTCAGTGTTGCAATTCCTTCTCTCTTTCAAGATGAATTTTGGGTTGCAAATAATACATATTTCTCCATATAGATTTCCATGATACGAGGCTAACTTATTGTAGTTGCATCTCTAGCCTTCTGAAGGTCAAGAATCAAATGATATTTGCTATAATACATTTTCATCAGAAAGTTTTGGCCAGAAATTCTTGGCCTTTTTTTTTTTTGATAGGATGGAAAGATTTTATTGTTCTTTTCTTTTCTCTTCTCCTATTAAATTTAATATTGAAAAAAAAAGATACTTTGCAGCTACAACACCAAAGTTTCACTCAGTTGCATTGATTGGCAGAAACAAAAAATGTTGTCTTTTATGTATTGAGAAAAACCGAGTTGAATTTCTGGGCTATGCTCCAGTCTTTTGATTTGGGCAATACTGTATACTACTGATCTCTGGGTTTACTAGAGGAAAAGAGAAACTTCAAAGAAAAGCTAGAATTTTCCCTATTATTTATTTATGCCCATCTTATCAAACAGTTAAAAATGCAGCCTGCTGATCTTCAATTTTATCCATTTATTTCCAAATTTTCTACAGCCCAGTTTACAAATTGGTGTAAGCCATAAAAAAAATAAAATAGGGAGGAGGAGGAGGAGGGGGAGGGAAGGGGAAGGGAAGGAAGACACCTAACGATTATAAACTTAATTTCAACCTTGGAAATCCATTGTTATACCAGCGTATCTTCTAAAAAAGTCTTTTTAAAATAACTTTTTAATTGCAGCTGTTCTAGGCATTCTCTGTGCTGAGATATATATGTCCCCATATCAAATTAGCATTCTGCTGATTTGTACAGTTTCCTAAGTACAAGTTAGAAGTTGTTTCCAGTGGTGTGATTTTTGAGCAAAAGAGGAGAAATAACTCCCCCATAGCATGTAACTAAAGAGCCTCTTGATGTGGGTGAAGAAGGAGACTGTAAAAGTTGGCTTGAAACTCAACATTAAGAAAACTAAGATCATGGCATCCGGCCCTCTCAATTCCTGGCAAATAGATGGGGAAGAAATGGAGGTAGTGACAGATTTTATCTTCCTGGACTCCAAGATCACTGCAGATGGGGATTGCAACCAAGAAATTAAAAGATGCTTGCTCCTGGAGAGGAAAGCTATGGCAAATCTAGACAGCATACTAAAAAGCAGAGACATCACCCTGCTAACAAAAGTACGTATAGTCAAGGCCATGGTTTTCCCAGTTGCAATGTATGGCTGTGAAAGTTGGACCATAAGAAAGGCTGAGCTCCAAAGAATGGAGGCCTTTGAACTGTGGTGCTGGAGAAGACTCCTGCGAGTCCCCTGGACTGCAAGGCGATCAAACCGGTCATTCCTAGAAGAGATCAACCCCGACTGCTCTTTAGAAGGCCAGATCCTGAAGCTGAAACTCAAGTACTTTGGCCACCTAATGAGAAGGAAGGACTCACTGGAGAAGAGCCTGATGGTGGGAAACATGGAGGGCAATAGAAGAAGGGGACAACAGAGAATGAGGTGGCTGGATGGAGTCACTGAAGCTGGAGGCATGAGCTTCAATGGGCTCCAGAAGATGGTGGAGGACAGGAAGGCCTGGAGAAATGTTGCCCATGGGGTTGTGATGGGTCGGACACAACGTCGCAACTAACAACAACAAGCATATATTTTATTAGAGTTGGGGCAGGCCACTGGAAGAGAAGTCACCTTCGGTTTTCCATTGATACTTTGGATGTAGATGCCATGTGGGGGTCAGCAAGTGTGCTGCAGAAAATGAATGCATCACCTTCTCCAAACCTGAGACTCCAAACTTCTTGAAAGTCTTCCTTCTAAAGAAACCAGTTGGGGATTTACTTGTGGTACCAGTAGAGATGGGCTGTTGGGTCTTTTAAAATTATAATATTTAGAGTGTTCCTGGGGAAACCTTTGAACTGCTATTCATGTATTGCCAGCAACCACTTGTCTATGGAAATTCTCAATCACCCAGGCCATGGGTGGTTCTTCTAATGGCAACTGGGCTTACTATGATTTTTTTCCTTCAAAACATTTTGCTTCTCATCCAAAAAGCTTCTTCAGTTCACTTCAGAATTGCAATGGTTGTAGGCACAAGGATTGGTCTTAAATAACTTCTTTTCAGTGCTGTTGTAACTTTGAATGTCCATTAAAATAATGAAGGTAAATTGAGGACCACCTGTACTGGCTATTTTTCAGGAGTATCTTAATATATGGACTCCAGAAAATGGTAGAGGACAGGAAGACCTGGAGGAACGTTGTCCATGGGGTCGTGATGGGTCGGACACGCCTTCGCAATTAACAACAACAACAACAACAACATCTTAATATTGCTGCCTATCTGAATCTGCCACATTGTTCCGTGGGAAGTCAGCCCCCCAGAGAAGGAAATACTGAAAGGGCAGAAAAATATATTTTCTCAAAGGATCTTAAAGAGGCTGAAAAGCATGCCCAGTTTTTCTTAACAGCCCCAAGTCTCCCTCCCCCAAGCAGAAACCAGCTCTGTACAAATGCAGATGTAAATAATCCAGGAAGGTTGGAGACCCCCAGCTAGAAGATTAAGAAGACAAAGACCTAAAATCTACATACCCTACCCAAACTCTAAGACAAAACATAATAGGATTAACACAGAGATGCCAAAGGGACACAGGTCAAAATACATGACACAGGAAATGCAAAGCCTCAAACAGGAACAGGAACAACTCCAAAAAAAAAAAAAAAAGGCTCCAGAAGGTATAAAAATCCACTCCCTACAGGTGCTCACTCTCTTTTCTTCCAGAGCCATCTTCCTGTCTGGCTCTCCTCTTCAATAAACTGCAACCTTCTTTCTAAAGCAGTCGCTATGTTGTTTATTCCCAGCTTGGACTGAACCATGATGAAGACTTTTCCTTCAACAGTTTCTTGAGACTCAGATGCAGTCTATTTTCTCTGACCTGTGTGTTAGTCTTTATGAGGAAGTAAATTTATCCTCCCTGCATGCAAATTTAATAAACAGTGTCGCTCTCCATAAATGTCAAAATTACCCTTTTGGTAGCAAGAAATCACTCAAGGGATATAATTTACGGTATGTTGTTAAATTATTGTACTTGGGTCTGCTAGGTTCATAAACTACAGCCTTTGGGGGCGTTAAAAACAAGTAGAGAATCTCACCTCTAAATCAGAAAGTTCCCGTCCGAGACAGTTCTCCTCATCCCAAGGAGAAAATGTCTAAACTGGTCATTTATGGGAATTGGCACTTAAGGGGCAAAAAAGGATTAATATGGCTATAAAATTCATAGCATGCACCAGATTTGTGTTCTACAAAGTATAATCTCAGGAAGGCCATTATTGTGTATTTCTCAGCTGTCAGATGCTTTGCAATCTGACTGAGCTTATTCGCATCCATTGCTTCCTATTATGACTCAATACTTTCCTTACGCTTCATTATTGCCGTTTGAACTTTCTTTGGGGCTTCGGGGCTTAGAGACCTATTATTTGCTTTTCAATTTTCCAGCAGGAAGGGAGACAGACACATTCCAGTGTCTGCTTTCAGTTGTATTTAAGTGGAAACCTTTCCTGCCAATGAACATCTTAGTGACCCAGAGGTAAAATGCTAGGAACTTTTAAAGACCACCCCTTGGTCTGATGGAGTGAAAATGCTACCCAGAGGAGCAGGGAGTAAAGGCAATGAAAGAAAAGTTTCTGACAAAGATGAAAGAAGCCTTTGCTTTGCAACTCACCTTCTGCTTTTTTGCCATTGTTGTTGTTGTTAATTGCGAAGTCGTGTCCGACCCATCGCGACCCCATGGACAACATTCCTCCAGGTCTTCCTGTCCTCTACCATCTTCTGGAGTCCATTTAAATTCACACCTACTGCTTCAGTGACTCCATCCAGCCATCTCATTCTCTGTCGTCCCCTTCTTCTATTGCCCTCAATCTTTCCCAGCATTAGGCTCTTCTCCAGTGAATCCTTCCTTCTCATTAGGTGGCCAAAGTACTTGAGTTTCAACTTCAGGATCTGGCCTTCTAAAGAGCAGTCGGGGTTGATCTCTTCTAGGACTGACCGGTTTGAACGCCTTGCAGTCCAAGGGACTCGCAGGAGTCTTCTCCAGCACCATAGTTCAAAGGCCTCAATTCTTTGGCGCTCAGCCTTTCTTATGGTCCAACTTTCACAGCCATACATTGCAACTGGGAAAACCATGGCCTGGACTATACGCACTTTTGTTGGCAGGGTGATGTCTCTGCTTTTTAGTATGCTGTCTAGATTTGCCATAGCTTTCCTCCCCAGGAGCAAGCGTCTTTTAATTTCTTGGCTGCAGTCCCCATCTGAGGTGATCTTTGGAGCCCAGAAAAATAAAATCTGTCACTACCTCCATTTCTTCCCCATCTATTTGCCAGGAATTGAGAGGGCCGGATGCCATGATTTTGGTTTTCTTAATGTTGAGTTTCAAGCCAACTTTTGCACTCTCCTTCTTCACCCGCATCAAGAGGCTCTTTAGTTCCTCTTCACTTTCTGCCATTAGAGTGGTATCATCTGCATATCTTAGGTTGTTGATATTTCTCCCGGCAATCTTAATTCCAACTTTGATTCATCTAGCCCTGCCTTTCTCATGATGTGCTCTGCATATAAGTTAAATAGGCAGGGCAACAGTATACAGCCTTGCCGGACTCCTTTTCCAATTTTGAACCAATCAGTGGTTCCGTGTCCAGTTCTCACTGTTGCTTCTTGACCCGCATATAGGTTTCTCAAGAGACAAATGAGATGGTCTGGTACTCCCATCTCTTTAAGAACTTGCCACAATTTGTTGTGATCCACACAATCAAAGGCTTTTGCATAGTCAATGAAGCAGAAGTAGATGTTTTTCTGGAACTCCCTAGCTTTCTCCATGATCCAGCGTATGTTGGCAATTTGATCTCTAGTTCCTCTGCCTCTTCGAAATCCTGCCTGTACTTCTGGTAGTTCTCGATCTACATACTGCTGGAGTCTAATTGTAGGATTTTAAGCATAACTTTACTAGCATGTGAAATGAGTGCAATGGTGATAATAATAATAATAATAATAATAATAATAATAATAATAATAATAATAAAAAACCAGAAAAATAATAACAATGAATCATGCACTTCATTCACACAGTGACATTGATAGACTTTATCTACCAAGGCAAATAGGTGGGCATAGAATGCTACAAGTACATCAGATGGTTGAAGAAGAAAAAATGGCTTTGGAAGAATATCTGAAGAACAATGGTGAAGATGCACTGGAATTAGTATATCAGGAAGGCTTACTAACTACTGGAGAGACCAAACTGGCCTACAAGAAAGACCAAATGAAGAACAGAATAGAGGCATGGGAAGACAAAGCACTACATGGCCAATACATGAAAAAAATAGCTGGGAAAGCAGATAATAATAAAACCTGGCAATGGCTAAGAGCAGGAAAATTGAAGAAAGAGACCGAGGGACTAATTCTGGCTGCACAAGACCAAGCCTTAAGGACAAATGCATACAAAGTCAAAATTGAGAAGACAGCAACAGACAGTAAGTGCCGCCTATGCAAAGAAGCTGAAGAAACAGTGGACCACCTGGTAAGCTGTTGCAAGAAGATTGCACAGACTGACTACAAGCAGCGGCATGACAAAGTAGCAACAATGGTGCATTGGAAGATCTGCAAAAAATATCATTTGCCTGTAAGCAAAAACTGGTGGGATCATAAAATAGAGAAAGTCATAGAAAATGATAAAATTAAACTGCTCTGGGACTTCAGAATTCAAATAGACAAGCACCTGCAACATAACACCCCAGACTTAACAATTGTCGATAAGAAAGACAAAAAAGTCTGGATAGTGGACGTGGCAGTGCCTGGAGACAGCAGAATAGACGAGAAAGAACTGGAGAAGATAACAAAATACAAAGACCTACAAATAGAAATAGAAAGACTGTGGCAAAAGCAAGCAAGGGTAGCACCAATAGTAATAGGTGCGTTGGGTGCAATCCCAAAACAACTGGAGCACCACTTGAATACCATTGGCATTGACAAATTCGCTATTAGTCAATTGCAGAAGACGGCCTTACTAGGAACTGCTTCCATCCTGCGATGATATCTGTAATACCATCAAACATCCACATCTGCCTATCCCAGGTCTTGGGTAAGGCAGACAAAATCGATAGGTAGACAAAATGCCAAATCTAGTCTGAACATCTGGCTGACTGTGCGGTGATCCATAATAATAATAATAATAAAGTTGAAAGGGAACTTGGAAGTCATCGAGTCCAACCCCCTGCTCAGCTAGTAAACCCTATACCATTTCAGACAAATGGCTGTCCAGTCTCTTCTTAAAGACTTCCAGTGTTGGAACATTCACCGCTTCTGGAGGCAGGTTCTTCCACAGGTTAATTGTTCTAACTGTCAGGAAGTTTCTCCTTAGTTCTAGGTTGCTTCTCTCCTTGATTAGTTTCCATCCGTTGCTTCTTGTTCTGCCTTCAGGCGCCTTGAAGAATAGCTTGACTCCCTCTTCTTTGGAGCAGCCCCTGAGATACTGGAACACTGCTATCATGTCCCCCCTCGTCCTTCTCTTCATTAAACTAGACATACCCAATTCCAGCAACCATTCCTTATATGTTTTAGCCTCCAGTCCCCTAATCATCTTTGTTGCTCTTCTCTGTACTCTTGCTAGCTTTTCAGCATCTTTTTTTTACATCGTGGTGACCAAAATTGGACGCAGTATTCCAAGTGTGGCCTTACCAAGGCATTGTAAAGTAGTATTAATACTTCACGTGATCTTGATTCTATCCCTCTGTTAATGCAGCCCAGCACTATGTGGGCTTTTTTGGCAGCTGCAGCACATTGCTGGCTCATATGTAAGTGATTGTCTACTAGGACTCCGAGATCCCTTTCGCAGTTACTACTATTGAGCAAGGTACCCCCTATACTATATCCGTACATTTGGTTTTTGTTGCCTAAATGTAGAACCTTACTTTTTTCACCATTGAATTTCATTTTGTTAGATAGTGCCCAGTGTTCAAGTCTGTCCAGGTCCTCCTATATCTTAAGCCTGTCTTCTGGAGTGACAAGAAAAGATGCTTTGAAAGAACTGGGTGGGGTCATTGCTCAGTTCCCTTTTTCACTTCACTTCCTTCTCAAGAATCTTTCTCGTTTTATTTATTTTTCTCAAGCAAACAGCTTCTTGCAACAGTAGAGGGCCTCTTGAATCCAATGGGGAGAAAATGCTGTGTTTTTGTTTGAACAGGGTGTGACATTACGTGCAAATGAGAACAATTTCTCCTGATTCAACCTAGCCATCCTCCGTACAAGAGGAGAACGCTATTGTTTTTTTTTTCCTCTTGAACTCAGAAACTCTCTTTGCTCAAGAGGTGTAAATCCCAAGTGAGAATTCAATGAGGGAAAACAAAGAGGTTGAAGGAAGTAATTGTGTACAAGACAGTCCATGTTCTCCTGAGCTTTGTATAACAACCTGTGAGGTTGTACCAGCATGTTTGCAACATGGTCTTCATTTATGATAGGGCGCCATCAAGAATGTCAGTGGGTCCTTTCAATTAAGCTGTTTAGCTACTCACATATATATATATATATATATATATATATATATATATATATATGTAGGTCTTTGGTTGTTCGGGTTTTTTTCTCCCGCGTAAAATTGGAAGTGTCTTGGTGACGTTTCGACGAAGTCCCATTCATCATCTTCAGGCTGGTGTTTTCAGCTTCGTGCTTCGAGCAGCACGAAGCTGAAAACACCAGCCTGAAGATGACGAATGGGACTTCGTCGAAACGTCGCCAAGACACTTCCAATTTTACACGGGAGAAAACCCGAACAACCAAAGACCTACATATAAATACCCATGAAAACCTCAGAAAACATATATATATATATATATATATATATATATATATATATATATATATATATATATATTCTTGCAACTGCGCTGAATAACAAATGTTTAGCCTGAGGGCTTTGTGGGTAATTCTGATGCATGTCTCTTTGTCTGCTATCATCAGAATCAGCAGCAGCAGCTTAATATGGAAAAGATGATAAAGGTTTACAGACTGTAGGGGCATAGGCCCACAAAACTAACACTATTGTCAGCGTGCAAATACCATGGGAATATCTTTCTACGCAATGCCGATTCTAAGGAAAACAAGATGGATTGTGGAATGACAACATCTAATTCCTTCATCAGAGCGATGGCAGCCTAACCTATGGGAGTATGCATCAGTGTCAAAAAAATAACTTCATACATGAAAGACAACTCTCATATTAGTTTCAACCTAGCCTGGAAACCATGTATGGATTATAATTCTGAACGTAGCTCACTGCCACATCTGAGACTTCAGTTCTCTTAAAATAATAGCAATAGCATTTACGCTTATGCACCATATCATAGTGCAGGGGTGTCAAACTCTATTTCATTGAGGGCCGCATCAGCATTGCAGTTGCCCTCAGGGGGCCAGGTGGGTGTGGCCAGGGTGGGTGCAGCCTACTGGGTGGGTGTGGATGGAGTGGGTGTGGCCTGCTGGGTGGGTGTGGCCAGCTCTACATCGTTCGCGTCAAGGGTGCCTATGGGGGCCTGGGCAAAAGTGGGGTAGATCTGAGGGTCTCTGGCAGAAGGGGATGGGACTGGGGCAAGTGCCAAGGCATGGTCCACTGGAGGAGCCTCACTGTTCCTCTCAGGCCATGCAGGGGGGGTATCTTATGGAGCTAAGACTGAATGCGTTTCAGCATAGATGGCCACCACAAAATTGTACATTGGCTCCCAGCTGGCCTGAGAGGGGGCCGTTCCCTCATGGTTTCCAGGATGGCTTTGCAGGCCACATGAAACCACTTCGCAGGCCGCATCCAGCCCCCGGGCCTTGTGTTTGACATGTGTGTCATAATGCTTTACAGCATTCTCTGGGTGACTTATAATAAAGAAGCATTATTTGTATATTGTCCCCAGCCATCTGGGCCCCATCATTTTACCGATCTCAGAAAGTTGGAAGGCTGAGTCAAACGTGTGCCTGTCAGGATCAAACTCCAGGCTGCAGGCTGAGTTTGCTTGCAATACTACACTTAACCACTATGCGGCCAGTAAGGTTTCTAAACTCTTCAAAAGCGTGTATCTATTACCGCTACACAGACGTTTTAGCTAATCTTGAATTTGACTTCTGTAATTGCCTGGAACGGGTTAAAATGTTAATCCATCGTTAAATTGTCTTTCTGTTTTGTTCTAATCCAAGCTGGAAAAAAAAAGAGCCGATGAAGTCTGAAGAAACCCATAAAATTGATTTGCGTAATTGTGTTTAGGGATGAAGGATGCAGAGAATGAACCAGGAAATGCAAGGCCTGAACTTATCCTCACCTTACTCTGTCATTCTTTTCTCTGAAGCCCATCTTCCTTTTCTATTTCACTGGGGATGGAAAGAAAAGATCAATCTTACCCCACCTGGGATCAGATTCCTCCTTCCTGCAATCTATTACTACTTTGCTAGCTTTCCAAAACATCCTTGGTGACCAGGAATTAGGGGAAAGCATTAATTGTGAATACATATAGATGGCTTCTCTCTCTTTGGTCGCTTGTAATCCTGGATGCAGGGTCAGGAAAGGACAGCAAGGACAACACCCAATGTCCTAACCCACCCAAGAACATACGATATCGTTAAGGAACACTCAAATGGGAACATGTTTAGCTACTTCTGCTTTCTCCCTTCTTATCTACAGTGTGACAGACTTACTGGGTGTAATCTTTATCTTATGTGTTTCAGCTTTGCTGGATGGGTTGGTTACGTAATTATACAGAATAAATACGAGGATTTCTTGTCATTCGTGGCTCCCCTCATTTGGAGGAGTCCGTCTCTATTCAGCTGAAGAAAAATGTAAAACTTAAAGGCACTTTCTGATTTCCTGATTTCTTTAACCAGCAAAACCTCAGAACCTGCATATCATCTTTGTTCAGTTGTGGCTGGGTGCAATGTGTGGTATCTAGCAGTTCTGGCTGATAAATTGGGTTTATGGCTGAGATTAAAGTCTTGCATTAATTTGCTGCATTGCCATTGTGTGTACTATGTGATAAAAAGAATTTCTGTAGTCTACAGATATAATTTTATGAGTTTATTAAAATATAATAGAGTAGATATTCTTGGTGGCTCCCACTAAAGCTGATAGTAGCTTCTAGTTGATGGCAGTCAGCTATTGAAGACAATCCATCCTGAACTGTCCATGTAGGTGGAGTGAGTGTATTGAGGAAAACACATTATTTTAATGTTTGGGCATTTTTTTAAATGTCTGGGGCGATAGTGGACACACTATCTCCTCTCTTGCTTCCCAAGACTGGGCAGGATAAAAAAACCATGTGAGAAGGTTATATGGAAATGGTAGAAGATACAGAACTACTAAAAAGTTAAGTTAACTAACATTAATTATTATCTCATAAATTCCTCAAGGTTTTATTCACTGTTTGCTTTTTTTTTTTAAAAAAAAATCTCTGCATACATTCCATTTTCAGCTCAAATTAAACTCCAAGACATCAGTTGCTGTGAGAGGTTAAGGAAAGGCATGGGAAATAAAGAGATTACAATGCATCGCTCAGGCCAGGCAGAACCTGGTATATTTTTTTCAATCAAAAGCCATGTTTACATTTTCAGAAGAAAAACAATGTAAAAAAACAAACAAATCATTTTTTTTTCCTCTTTAGGAAGGCAACCGAATATGAATTACAAATTAAGAAGTGTATTTGTACCGGCAAGCAGGGCGTCATTGTCGTCTTCCTTTTGTCCTCCATGTAATATTGATAAGTGTTTACATTCCCCGGTGACTGTATTTCTCAGAAAGTTGAATTTACTGTGTATCCTGAAATCTCCTGACGGCACTGTAAGAATACAGCAAATAACCTAATTACAAAATATTAAAGCATTGTAGCAGAAGTGTACTGCTGGAACATTTTTTTTATGAGATGGCTTTCCCATCAGTAACAAAACAAATTATCTGCTCTTGTTGGCATGGAAGCCATCCATGTATATCAGAGCTTCCATGACTCATGATCCCTGCAAATCAAACTGATCTCCACCAAGAAATAAAATAACAAATCGAGCAACAGATATAGCTTTGTTTCCATTTAAGCGGACAATCCAATTAAGTAGCTAGTAGCATCTGATACCTTTGTCTGTGCTTCAAACTTAAGGTTAGGCTTAGGGAATTTGAGTTAAGTAGACTAAAAGTGGATAGTCAAAACAACATACAGAAATACAAATTCTTCTTCTTTTTTTCCTGTAGTTAAAAATGTATTCTGGACACACACACACATATGACAAAAGCCTCTCCCCTCTATTGAAATAATCAGTGTTTTTGTGTCATGTTGCTATCCGTAGGGGTCTCTATGATGATTCATGGTGCATTGTTCACAACCTTGATGAAAGGAAGTCCATTCCCTCTCCTTCTTTTGGGTATATTTATTTAGATATTGTCACGCCGTCCGTCGTCCCCCCGATGAAATAAATGCAGGAACGCAGGAACAAAGTGCAAGTGAGGTATTTTAATCCCTAACAAACAAAGTCAGCACTGGGAGTGGTTTGCTCCCAGTGCTTCATATAACAGTGTCACACCCAGAACCCCACCCTCCAACCACTAACCACCATCCGCCCAGCTGTCTTCAAAAGTCCGTTTGTCCAGCCCTGGCCCTCCCCCAGCTGAACCCCACCCTTCTGCCCTGCTTCCTGCTCATTCAAGATGGAGCCTTCTGCTGACACGCTGCTTCCAGGCTCCTCCGGGCCCTTGTGGTCTGTCTCTGGCATTCCCCCTTGGCTTTCTCTGTTGCCGGCTGAAGTGAGGGGCCGTGCAACATCACAGCTGTGTATGGCGGCGGTGGGCTGTTCTCCAAATTCCCCCCACCAATGATTGGCAAGCCCCATAGGGCTTGACAGATATCACACATTGAACAGGATGCTATCAGGAGAGTCCAATCTCAGGGGTCCCGAAGTGGTAGACGTGAATTAAATACTGCAACCTAACCCTGTGCTTAAATCCATCTTTCAATTTCTCCAAAGTCTTCTCTAACTTCCTGGTCTCAAAAAATGCTTCAATTTCTTTAGAAATTGTTTTCATGGTGTATTGAGGGCTACCCCCTTGTTGCAAGGTGGGCAAGGTTCTCTCTCTCTGCTTCTCAAGCTGTCCCTCTCATAGGAGCAGAAAATCCACAAACTGCTGTAGACATTTGGAGAGGCTGCTAAACAATAAAAATCAAGACATTTTCTTTTGACCACCCTGCCGCTAATTTACTTTATCTTGTTTCCGCTTATTTTCTTCTCAGTCAAAAATGTTATTAAAGGTATTTTTTTACTTTATCATATGAAATAAGAATTGGGGAAGGAAGGAAGGAAGGAAGGAAGGAGGAAGGAAGGAAGGAAGGAAAGAAGGAAGGAAGGAAGGAAAGAAGGAAGAAAGGAAGGAAGGAGGGAGGAAGAAAGGAGGGAGGGAAAGAGGGAGGGAGAGAGGAAGGAAGGAGGGAGGGAGGAAGGAAGGAAGGAGGAAGGGAGGGAGGGAGGAAGGAAAGAAGGAAGGAAGGGAGGGAGGGAGGGAGGAAGGGAGAAAGGAAAGAAGGAAGGAAGGGAGAGAGGGAGGGAGGGAGGGAGGAAGGGAGGGAGGAAGGAAAGAAGGAAGGGAAGGAGGGAGGGAGGAAAGAAGGGAGCGAGGGAGGATCTATTTGGCACACAATCACTGTAGAATAGATTTTTTTATAATATGGGAAAATGCTGAAAAGTTGCATTGTCAATAATGGTGGGAATCAAAAGAGAAAAGATTCCTTGATAAATCATTCACTTTCATTATCTCTGGCACTCGCTGGATCAGGGGCCAGATCATGCTTCATTTTCCTTCTCAGGTTATCGTAAGAGGTCATTTGAGATGCAGCAAATAAATAGTGGTTGTTCACGAAAGTCCAGCAGTACTTAAAAAATCCAAAGGGTGAGAAACTGTGTTTTCCTCGGCATCTGTTTCTCACATCCAAGGTCTGATGCCAGCCTACCTGGGGAGTGAAGCTCATTTTGAAAGGGCTTCTTTCCGAATAGACTTTGAATCCTGGATGGGTGATTCAGGTGAATAAAGACAGTCACCATGCATAATTAAAACAGCTGGAAATAACTGCTCACCATGAAGAGTATTTGTTGATTAAATGACCTTTACTTAACTGATGCTACCCTTTGCACTGGGCTTATAAACATTTATTCAAAAGCTCTGTGCTGAAATTAGCACCGTATTGAAATCAGAAATGCCCGACTGGATGTACCTCATAAAGATTCTAAGAAGATGTCTCATTCTATCTCTTTTTAATTAATGGGAAAGCATGTAGCCCATTTTATAAACAAACAAAATTACTTTGCACCAGCAGATCCATATGTCAGGCTTGTGGTCTGATAAGTAGATTTATTGTAGAAAAGATAATGAAGCCATTACAGAAGAATTCCACCTAAGGTTGTATATGACATTGATTGATTGATTGATTGAGTGAGTGAGTGCAATTGTGGACTCCTAGTGACCACAAATATATTTTTCTTCCATGTTTATATATCCCTAACCTGTTCTTTCAGGTCTTCCAACCATGCACTCATTAACATTGTCACTGAGTCCATCCACATTGCTACTGGTTATCTTTTTCTTCCTTTCTTTCCATTTTTATCAAAATTAGAGCTTTTTTCAGAGACCTGGGTCTTTGTATAGTGTGTCTGAAGAAGGCTAATTTGAGCAGGGTCATTAGTGTCCTGAGTGAGACCTCTGGGTTGATTTTTTTCAATGATCTATCAGTTTATCAAGACTCATTTTTTGCTTGAGTTGGGGGTCTTGTCCCTTTTTTTCAGGACAAATCTGTTCCTGAGATGTTCAGACTGTATTTGGCATTTTTGTCTACCAATTTGGTGCTCCTGTGATGTTGTAAATACCATACCTTCTGGCTTTTAAGACGACTTTTGCAAGCGTTAAAATCGGCGCCGAAGTCGGGGGTCGTCTTATACGCCGAGTCGTCTTATATGCTGGAAATTACAGTACTCAATTTGTGAGATTTTGCTGCAGCCATTGATAAAGTGCTCCACTGTTTAACCTTTCTTGTTGCATAAATGTCATTTGCTATTGTTACTGACATGTTGGATTTTTGCTTTCAAGGGATTCATGTGCAAGGCTTGTTCTTGGGCAGTCAAAATGAAGCTTTCAGTTTCTTTCTTCAGCATTCTTGATCTCAACTAGCTTCATGTTAGCTTTGTATCTACCTTTCCTTTAATGCCCTTCAGGTATTGACTGTGCCTAGACTTCTTTTTCCAGTTAGAAACTCAATACTCAATTGTTTCCTTTTGATATTCTACTTTCATTTTTGTTCTTTTCTTTTATCTTTTATTTCATTGTTGTTCTTGTTGCTGTTTTCAAGATTGTATTTAGGCTTCAGAAACCTGATAGCTGGGTTTTAATCACCGACTAGGTTTCAGTAAACAGCTGAAAGCAATCAATGCCTTCAGTTTTTTGGAGACTATATTGTGGACTCTTGACACTGCAATGAAACTAAAAAGATTAAAGAGGGCTTTATATGAACCCTCAGTTCTTTACTGGAGCATTGGAAGTGATTCTCACTTTGCTGGATAATAATAATAATAATAATAATAATAATAATAATAATAATAATAATAATAATAATAATAATAATAAACTGCTTTCATCCTGCGACAATATCTGTAATACCATCAAACATCCACATCTGCCTATCCCAGGTCCTGGGTAAGGACTCGATAGGTAGACAAAATGCCAAATCCAGTCTGAACATCTGGCTGACTGTGCGATGATCCATAATGATGATGATGATGATGATGATGAAAGGGACCTTGGAGGTCATCTAGTCCAACCCCCTGCTCAGGCAGGAAACCCTATATCATTTCAGACCAATGGCTGTCTAGTTTCTTCTTAAAAACTTCCAGTGTTGGAGCATTCACTGCTTCTGGAGGAAGGTTGTTCCACTGGTTAATTATTCTATCAGGAAGTTTTTCCTTGATTCTAGGTTGCTTCTCTCCTTGATTAGTTTCCATCCATTGCTTCTTGTCCTGCCTTCAGGCACCTTGGAAAATAACTTCACTCCCTCTTCTTTGTGGCAGCCCCTGAGATATTGGAACACTGCTATCATGTCCCCCCACGTCCTTCTCTTCGTTAAACTAGACATACCCAATTCCAGCAGCCTTTCCTTATATGCTTTAGCCTCCAGTCCCCTAATCATCTTTGTTGCTCTTCTTTGTACTCTTTCTAGAGTCTCAACATCTTTTTTACATTGTGGTGACCAAAACTGGATGCAGTATTCCAAGTGTGGCCTTACCAAGGCATTATAAAGTGGTATGAATACTTCACGTCATCTTGATTCTATCCTTCTGTTAATGCAGCCCAGCACTGTGTTGGCCTTTTTGGCAGCTGCAACACATGGCTGGCTCCTATTTAAGTTTTTGTCCACTAGGGCTCCGAGATCCCTCTCACAGTTACTACTATTGAGCAAGGTATCCCCTATACTATACCTGTACATTTGGTTTTTCTTGCCTAAAAGTAGGATTACACCAAGCATCAGCCTAAAGTGAAACTTCATTGTGTGAATTGGGTGAATATGCAAACTTGCCAGAATTCTACATGAGTTTTTTTGAAAAAGGCCTTGCATCTTGTCTGTGGGGTGGTCCTCAACTGACAGATGGAGAGCTGCAGGGAGATGAGAAGATAATTGTTTGCTGCCTGATGGGCCACTGGTGATTGTTGATTAGGAGAGCACTGAAATAAATGCACATTGTTGAACATCTCTGGGATAGCCAGGAATCAAATGAAGCTATTAGCTCAATTGAGCATTGCACGAAAAGCGGTGAATATTCCCTGGGTATATCTTGCATGTCAACACAATTGAGAAGCAGCGAGATATTCTAAAAGAAGCAACGTCTCGGATAATTATGGAGGGAATTATAAAATGTCAGCAGAGCTGAAAATGCAAGCGAGGGGGGTTAATAATCTTATATGCTAATATACTGCATTTATATATTTCTGTTTAAATTTACAATGTTTCTTTTGGTACCTCTCGATCACGTTTGTACCATGGTTTTCTTGTCTCCCACTTAAATGGTACCTCAGGCCAGAGGAGATTACTAGATTAGCAACTGAAGAAGTATTTTAGTACTTCATTCTTTCAGAGACAATGGACATCAAGACGAAGAGTTGTTCAACCAATCCTGTGAATCTCCTCCCATCAGATATTGAAATGTTTTCTAGAGATCAGAGGATGCTCTCAAGAAATATATAGGTTCAAAGGAACCTGGGAGATCATCTAGTTCAGCAGTTCTCAACGTTTGTGTGACGGCGACCCCCGTCACACAAACGTTTTGTGCATGCGTGGCGTGGCGCGCATGCGCGGCGCTGCCCCCATGCGGGGCACGCATGCGCGGCGCCGCCCCCTGAGGGGAGAAAATGGTGGATCGCCTTCTTTGGCGACCCCCCAAAAATGGTTGATCGACCCCAAATGGGGTCGCGACCCATAGGTTGAGAACCGCTGATCTAGTTGAACTCTAGGCCCACTGAAGAATCTATTACTACAGCATCCTCACAGATGACCAACCAACTCCTGGAATGAAGTAAAATCTACAAGGCAACCTGGCTTTTACATTAGGAAATTGGCCCTGAAGCTCAGCTGATTCTTTGCAGTCTCTTAATCTACCTCCAAATTTAGCCTACCACTTCTTTTATGCTCAATTATTCAAATTGAGTATCAAATCTTATAATTTAAATCGGTCCCGAGTTTGATCTAGTGATCCATCTTCTGGTACTACCAGAAACATGTACCAATTGTGACTTGTCTTTGGCCAATGACAAAGCCAAAAAATATGGCTTCATTTGGGCCGTCTAAAGTTTAATCTAGACACAGAAAAAGAATTTAAACTGATATCTTTAGTTGACACTGTGCCTTCATACTTTTCCAAAACACCACTTTTTGATGGCATTGGTCTTCGTATTCAGCTAAGAATCAAATAACAAATATGGTTAGATTGATAGATTGATCCATCAGAAGCCACTAAGATTTCTTCATTGCTATACTACTAGATCTTCTCTGGTCTCCACCAGCACTCTAATTTTTTCTTAACATGCAGTAACTTCTTGGTTTAAATGCACTTCCACTTGAGGGTACTGTGCTAGTTTCAAATATCTTTAGACCTCTGGATTCCTGTAACACCAGCAGGTTGGAGAATGATTTAATTGAAACCATAAAGCTGGAGAATCCTTCCTTCCTTCCTTCCTTCCTTCCTTCCTTCCTTCCTTCCTTCCTTCCTTCCTTCCTTCCTTCCTTCCTTCCTTCCTTCCCTTGTAGCTTCATTTTTGTATTGGAAGACTCTTCCTTTCTTCTAGTTCCCAAGTGTCAAGTCCTCTAGGGAAATGGTAGGTTGATATACAATACAATACCCCTTTTTTAGCTTAGGCAAAATAAGCATGGGTAACATTTACATACATTTTTGTCAATTTCCCATTTCAGGATAGGGGCAAACAGGCAAAACTCCTTGGCTACCATTTTCTCTTTTCTTTTTCCCTTCTTTTTTTTTATATATAAATTTGAGGTGAAGACCCAGCAGTTTGGGGGAAAGCAGTGGTCTTTATTTTTTTTTTTTCTCTTTTAGACCTCCATCTTAAATTCCATTTTATAAATGTTGGGCTTAAGGATAATCTAGTGAGATTGACACCATGGCACTGAATAGCACGTATGTCGTAAAACACAACTTCCACTCTTTTAAAAAGGGATTAGATACATTTGTAGGGAAAAAGGCTCTCTCAAGTTGGTAATCATGCCACTGATTTCTAGGTTCAGAAAATGGTTTCACCTTTTGCATACCAAAAACGGAACCATATTTGGAAGCTGATGAGTGGGACCGTATTAATGCTTCAGTTGAAAAGTGGATGGCCATGGAAGCTGCCGTAGCTTAGCCACGTGCAACAGAACTTTCCCTTCTAGAGAAAAGGATGCTAACGATTGAAAAAATGGAAAGAAAGCAAAAGTAAATTGTGCATAAGGGGGTTGGACAGCAATCTATCAGGCTTCAGGAAGCTGAGTTCCTATTTCTAATTCTACTTTGAGTTGCACAGCCCTAACGTGAGACTGCACAATTCATAATAGTAGGAAATAAATTAAAACAGCCCAGCTCTGACTGGGCAGCTGATCTCCCCATTTAATTTAATGAGTTCAGGGTCACAGGAAGGGCCATGAAGGAGGCCTTGGCACTGTTTGCCAACAGTGATAAATATCAAGGAGAGAGAGATAGTTATCCAATCACTCTGGGTAAAGGCTAATGCAGCGAGAGATGGCCATTTATTCTCATCAGCTTCACAAACAAATGGCACATCCCACTGTTGCATAAATAGATGATAGCCGGATAGCTGCATGGCTGGAGATAGATAGATAGATAGATAGATAGATAGATAGATAGATAGATAGATAGATAGATAGATAGATAGATAGATAGATAGATAGATAGATATGTAGGTATGTGGATAGATAGATAGATAGATAGATAGATAGATAGATAGATAGATAGATAGATAGATAGATAGATAGATAGATATGTAGGTAGGTAGATAGATAGATAGATAGATAGATAGATAGATAGATAAATAGATGGATGGATGGATGGATGGATGGATGGATGGATGGATGGATAGATAGATAGATAGATAGATTAAATGATGGATAGAGATAGATAGATAGATAGATAGATAGATAGATAGATAGATAGATAGATAGATTAAATGATGGATAGAGATAGATAGATAGATAGATAGATAGATAGATAGATAGATAGATAGATAGATAGATAAATAGAGATAGAGATAGAGAGAGAGAGACAGACAGACAGACAGAGGTTGGATCTCCCCACCCCAGAGAGGAAGCCATTTTGTAAAAAAATAACATAGAGTTGTTTTTTTTAACCTAGCCAATAGCCATGCCAAGAAGGCAATCAAGAAATCATCTCTCTAAGGTGGTACAAGATTCTGTGGCCTTTAAGAACTTACTTAAGCCTTTAAGAACTTACTTAAAAATGAAGAATGTTTCAAAGTTTTTTGGGTTTAAACTTTCTGCATCGCTTCAACATTCATTCTCATAAAGTTCTTTGCCAGACAGTTTAGAAGTTACCATGAGCTGCTTCCTCCTTGCTATATTTATCATAAAAGGATTGCAGGGTAAATAATTGTGAAATCTTACCAGTCAATTTAATATCCTTCTAAAGATCTAACAGCCAGGATACTTTTACCTCATTTTGGAGCCCAAAATGAAGTAACTGCAGGAATCCTGATGCTTAGCCTTGAATCTTTTATGGAGCTGAATCAATTCAAATCTAATATTGTTGCTTTCAAATCTTAAATCTCCTATTCAGATTGAATCTTTTCCACCTTTAATTCTTGAATGAAGACCAGATCTTGGCTGACTCCTGCTTCTTTTCTTAGGTTAAATGTATGAGCAGGACAATAGGAATGCAAATACTGCAAGCAGTAAAGCTGGACTCAGTTCAATAATCTGTAAATTTGTACGCATATATTATGACTCATAGCTGCATTCGGTTACATTCTAGGTAATCAGATGAAGCAGAGATGGATTTAGCAGTGCATGAAATGACTGGGTCATTTTGCTGGCATAATTCACTCAGTATAGATTTATGCATAACTGCTTTCTTCGGTGTCTGACAGATTTGTGGAATAAATCCACTTTAAATAGCTTTCGGATAGGGGCGAATATGAGGAAAACATCATGGCTGTTTCCCATTTTGTCAGGGGATGTAAAATTCCCATGTTTGTGGGACAGGCAGCTAAATTCTCCCACATTTAGGATCTTTTCTGACTCAGAAAAGGATGGGAACAAAATCTTCATCTTCCATCCCTTCCTGCCCCCTTTTTTTTGTCCATGGCATTTTTTTTGTCAGTGTAAATTCTGCTCAGAACATTTTATCGATTTCACTCGCAAATTATACCACGTCTGCCAAAGGTCATCATTTTAATTTTGTATAACCAATGTAAAAAAAAAGTTTAGACATACTAACAATGAATACGTGTCTGTAGCATGCCCAACATAAACAGAAACTCTATCAGCTTCTTGTACCTCTCTTTTCAACGTACTGTAGAACTTTAGCGTCAGAATCTTGTTGCTTCATTTGTTTGTTTCTTAATTTTTTATTCCATCCATCTAACTCTGAAAGAGACTTTGGTCTTTGGGCTAAATCTTGCATGTTGCTCTGTGACATTTGATCTCAAGGAATATATTGGCCCAATTTTGATCCATTTGGGTTATTGTAAAAATATGTCTTTCATTTCCTACTCTCTTTTGGCTGCAAGTTCAGACATGAGATCCCCAAAGGACATCACTCTGACATTCCCGTCCTATAGAAAGAAGAGAATAGGCTGAACTATTGCATTGTAGACTATAATTTAATCTCCTTTGCAGATTAACTGTCTTGCCAGATAACATTTCTGAAATCAAAGTCCACCCATCCATCCCACAGAAGCAAGGCAGGGAAAAGAACTAAAGGGATCCCACAAAGACTTCCCAAGATGAGCATGGTTTTGGTTTGGGAGCTTGACAGACTGGTTCAGCCATTCTCCTGTTGCCCAGTTCAACATAAGGAAGAGGCTCTTGCTAGTCAGTTAGATGCCAAATTGCACCTTTGAAAAGGATAATAAGTGTGGTCAGCAAGGACAGGATTTGGAGAATTTTAAGAAGAATTACTCAAATACTTTGGCCACCTAATGAGAAGGAAGGACTCACTGGAGAAGAGTCTAATGCTGGGAAAGATCGAGGGCAACAGAAGAAGGGGACAACAGAGAATGAGATGGCTGGATGGAGTCACTGAAGCAGGAGGCGTGAGCTTAAATGGACTCCAGAAGATGATAGAGGACAGGAAGGCCTGGAGGAACGTTGTCCATGGGGTTGCAATGGGTCGGATACAACTTCACAACTAACAACAACAACAAGAAGAAGAATTACAATTATTTTTATGAACTAGCACTTGTCTTCTTTAGAACCGAAGGCTGAGTGAAGGGTGGCTTTTAACTTCTAGGCCAGATCGCTCCAGATAACAAAAAGAATGGGATGAGATTGGTGGCAATGAAAGAACTACTTGTTATGGTTGTTGCTAAATGATTGGATATAATTTGCAAAGAGGAAGGAATGCTTGCTAATTTCATTGGTCAACTGTGGATTCCCTGGCCAAAGCATTATGTCTAAATGCTTTATACCCTCAGCCCCAATTTTTGCTTCTAACATGTGTTATTGGTGTCCCCACTCTCTGTAATGGGAATGAGGAATCTGGTGATGTTTTCTCCGTTAGATGTTGAAGGGAAATTGTCTTCTTGAATATCCAATAATATCCAATATCCAATAATATGCAATTCTTCCAAACACGTTTGAGCAACCTTTTTGATTACCTCCATCCACCTTATCCATTATCTTCTACTTCTTTCAGTTTTGCCAAACATAATCATTTTTCCTCCTCTATCACATTCACCCCACGTATGGGTATGAGTTTCTGCTTGCTGATTGTTGCCTCCAGGGAGCAGTCACTTATCTGTTACAAAATAGATTAATTGGTTGTACTTGCCATCCCTGATAATCTTTGCACAAAAAGTGCCTCCAAATCCATCTTTTAAAGGTGTCTATCTTCTTTCTCTTGTTTTTTTGTCAGGGCCCAGCTTTCACAACCTTATTTCACTAGAAAGGCATCGTTTTAATTAGAATAGAATAGAGCTGGAAGGGACCTTGGAGGTCTTCTAGTCCAGCCCTCTGCTCAAGCAGGAGAACTTATACCATCTCAGACAAGTGACCGTCTAGCCTCTTCTTTAAAATCTCAAGTGATGGAGCGCCCACGATTTCTGGAGGCAAGCTGTTCCACTGGTTAATTGTCCTCACTGTCAGGAAGTTTCTCCTTAATTCCAGGTTGCTTCTCTCTTTGGTCAGTTTCCAGCCATTGTTTCTTGTCCTGGCCTCTGGGGCTTTGGTGAATAATGTGACCCCCTCTTCTTTGTGGCAGCCTCTCAAATACTGGAATACTGCTATCATGTCTCCCTTATTTCTTTTTTTCTTTAGATAGCCAAACCCAAGTCCTGCAGCCGTTCTTCATATGTTTTAGTCTCCAGGCCTTTGATCCTCCTAGTTGCTCTTCTCTGAATTTTTTCCAAACTCTCAACATCTTTTTTGTGATATGGTGACCAAAATTGGCTGCAGTATTCCAGTATTCCAAAATTGGCTGCAGTGGTCTTATTAGGGTTTTACAAAGTGGTACTGAATCAGAACTAATTGTTCTGATCTTTGTTGTTATTGAACTATCCTAATCAGTCTTGATCTTCTTTCAGTTGCTTATTCATTCTTCCCTAAGATTGATGTGTACAGCTATATCAGACGATGCTTGCTCGTTTATTAATGGTACTTAATATGATTGTTATTGGGACTGCAATGCAGGTTTAGGTAAAGAACTTTAATGAATACTTTTCTAATACCAAAATAACGTGACTGGCCTTAGCTATATAGTTTCTTTAGAATCATCATGTGATATCCATGATACCACTGGTTCCTTTGGGGGTCAGGCCTGCTCCAGCCTTCATCATGCTTTATTTTGACACATTTTATACTTCATAAAAGGGAATATAATTGTCCATAGTTATTTGCTAGTCATATTTGAGAATAGGTGAAAAATGGATCAACTTCTGCTTGGACAATTGAGCCAAACTCTGTAGCTTGCTTTTGAAAGTGATTTTCCCTTTCTCTGTCAATAAATCTTGAGTGAAGAAAAAAAAATCCTACATTAGGCAACTGGATTCTGCGGGCATTTGCATAGTATCTTATCCTTAGGAGTTAAGGAAGGAAGGAAGGAAGGAAGGAAGGAAGGAAGGAAGGAAGGAAGGAAGGAAGAAAGGAAGGAAGAAAGGAAGGAAGGAGAGAGAGAGAGAGAGAGAGAGAAGTTGACTTCATTTGGAGAAAGCTAGAGAGAGTCTTGACTACAGCAAACCTAATGATGACTTATGTAGGGGAATATCACAATGCAAATTCTATCCATTCTTATTTGGAACCCAACATCTCACTAAAGTACATAAATCATATTTGTGCAATAACATTATTGTGCACATCCCACCATTTGCCATTTTTCTGCCACCCACCCCCTTAGATGCCCACGGCTAGAAAATTCTGATTCCAATGGGTGTTCTGGGCTAGGGGAGTCAATCAATTTTATTTTAAAGATACGAGATCAATATTATAACTCTGTTCTGCTTTATTGTCTCATAAATTTCTGTGGAAGTAGACAGATGTATGAAAAGCAGAAAGGAAAATGCTGGGGTGACAGACCTATTACTCCTCACTCCATTATAATACTAAGATAACAGAGAATCTGGGCACTGCAATTCTGTCAGGATCCTTCAAGCTGCCATGAAAACTTCTCAAGCTTTTTGTATCTGAAAAGCAGCTTCTAGTCTTAGGTAAGTAAATAAATCTTTAGGTGAACTTTTGAAATAAGCACTAGCAAACAAAGTTGTTTGAAGTTAATAGGATGATCTTATGAGACTTTCTGGAGGTGTGTGAATGTCAGGTATGGCATTCTAGCCTAGTTTGCTTGCAGTGACATTATTAGGAATGCAGTGGGGTCCAAATTCTTAATGGCTTGGAGTGGTATTATGGAATATTGCTTTACTTTAAAAATAAAGCTAAGTATGTCAAGCCAAGGTATGAATCCTTCCATATTTTTTTTTAAATAACTCTCATGCAGCTAACAGAAGGGGGAAAAAGAGAAGTATTAACAATATAATATAACCTGATCATAATCTAACCTGAACATTAATAATCATGCTAATAAAAAGGCAAAATTATAACCCATTGCTTCAAGATTTTGAAAGAATGACAAGCAACCCAGGACATTTAACTATTTTCTTTCCACCCACATATGATAAAAATGGTAGATAAAAATGAATCTGTCGCATGCTGAAGCATATGCCACATGCATAAAAGAGGTATGGATCAGAAATTGTCTGTCTCTGTTTAGGTAGCCCAGTCCTATATTTGGAGATTCTTAGAAAATCAGATTAAATAAGATGTTAGATTGAATAAAAATTAATTAAAGGTCTGAACTTAATAATAAGGTGTTTGTCTATGTATTAATATGTTTTGGATATAGTAACTTTGTGAAGAGTTTAAAGAAATGTGATACAGATATTGAGGGATTGATTGTTAGATTATAAAGTATAATAGAAATAGAAAGGTATTTTTTTCTCTCTTTTTTGTCTTTGTTTTTTCTTCTTTGTTCTTTTTCTTTTCTGATTTGAACTAATATTTTGTTTTTATATTAGAACTGATAGTCACTTTGTAATGGAAGAAGAATAAGGAAAAAGAGGAAATGATATTAATAAAATGTTTATTGAATATGTTAATGGGGAGACTCCCGAAGTGTTAACGATGTACTTAGATTAGAAATATGGAATATAGTAACTGAAATAGTTAAGCTTCACACAGGATTTGGATTTGTGGATCTATTTAGATGAAAGGTTATTGAGGATTGTTATGGTTGATTTAGTTGTATTGAAATATATCAATTTGAATATAATATGTTATTAGAGGGAAAAGAGAGGGGTTTTTTTAATGATTTAATCTGAACTTTATGAGTATGACTTTGTTTTGTGGACAATTGATTGCCCTGCCACCACGTTGTTTCTTAAGTACTCGTTTGTAAAATGAAAAAAAAAAACAATAAAACTTGTTTAAAAAAAAGAGAAGAAAATCAGCACAAACCTTCAAGTCCCAGGACAATGTAGGGTGGTTTAGATATTCAGAGATTTTAGAAATTTCAGAGTTTTGGTCACTGCATTATAAAAAAAAAATGTTGAGACTCTAGAAAAAGTGTAGAGAAGAGCAACTAAAATGATTAAGGGCCTGGAGAGTAAAACATATGAAAAACTGTTGGAGGAATCAGGTATGGCTAGTCCAGAGAAAAGTAGGACTAGGATTGACATGATAGCAGTGTTCCAATATCTCAGGGGCTGCCCCAAAGAAGAGGGAGTCAAGCTATTCTCCAAAGCACCTAAAGGCAGGACAAGAAACAACGGATGGAAACTAATCAAGGAGAGAAGCGATCTAAAACTAAGGAGAAACTTCCTAACAATGAGAACAATTAACCAGTGGAATGGCTTGCCTTCATAAATTGTGTGTCAGAGCTGCTAATATTGGATATTCTTGCTTTGACAAATTGTGCTGAACTGTCTGGCACTTTTAGAGTTAATTCAGAGGAATGAGGGAGGAGGGAAAAGCCCGTGAAAATGAACGGAAGTGAATCTTTGCCCTCCAAGTTAATTGGAAGATGTGAATCATGACCCCAAAATAGGGGAGGGGAATGCCTGGAATGTTATGTGCAAAGGGAAGGGAAATTCAGATCTTGGCATCCATCATGCTGTGCTGACACGTCTCTACGCTAATAAAGTTTTTTTTTTTTTAGGTTAAACCATGCCTGAAAATTCTTTGAAGTGTTTCATTAGTCAGACACATGACATCATGGGTGCTTCATCACTGGAAGCTTTTAAGAAGAGACTGGACAACCACTTGTCTGGAATAGTATGGGGTCTCCAGCTTGAGCAGGGGGTTAGACTAGAAGACCTCCAAGATCCCTTCCAACATTATTATTCTGTATTCTGTGAGATGCTATTGTTATTTCAGGGCTATCCAGTATGCCTCTATGAAACCCTTAAGTCTATTGGGTGGCAGGCTATTGTAAAACCATCCATCAGTTGCAGCTGCCAGGAGCCATTTGCTTGCCTCTTCGATAAACAAGCAACACAGCTCCAAATGTGATCAGTAATATGGGCTCACCTGTTTTTGTTCTTTGCCGGGTCTCTGTCTTGCAAGTGACAAGCTCGGTAGTGGTGTTTTCGCCTACATGTCTCCTTGATAAAGCAAGCTGAATGACCTTTGCTTCCCAATTGTAGACAGACACTTTGAGGCCAGAGGACAACTTTACCTGCTCTGTGGTTAAATTACAGAGGAGCTGATTTTAGTTTCAAGAAAGCCTCAGAACCACCAAGGAAAATATGAGATCTAAGCAACTGCATACTGTGTGTTGTCATACAATCTGAGCTACGAAAAAAAAAGTTTTCCTTTTTTAGAGGGCATTCAAGGAGAAAATATGGATACCATGACTTATATTTATAGATGCTATTTCATCTGTTGAAGGCAGTGCTCTGTCTGAGACAGACAGACAGAGTGTCAGGACAACAGAAGCAACAATCCAACAGAAACTGTTGTTGCAGGGCAGGGATTCTGTAGGTGACAATTCTTACATGGCTTACAGAGCTTCCGATTCTTTCGTGGCTTATACAACTTCAAATTCTCAATCTCAAAGATTCTTAATCTTTGGGGAGGAAGAAGACCAGGCTCCAAAACCTAAGAAAGACATGCTGAGATTTTTCTAAGCAGTTTCCTTTATTGTTTCTGTTGAAGGCATTGCTCTGTCTGAGCAACTGTGTCTCACAAGAGAGACAGGCAGGCAGGCAGGCAGACAGAGCTTCAGAGCTGCAGACAGAAATTCTGAAACAACCACTTCCATCATTAAAGATGCACTCTGAGAATTGCTAGGGAGGACCCGTCTTAACTCACTTCCTCTCCAACTTTGCTATCTCTTGCACTTCTGGAATAGGCCCTCTCCCTCCTGGGAATTCAGATTACATTCCACCACAGTGTTGCACCAAAAAATAGGGTTGGGCAATTTTAGCTGATAATTCTATAAGAGTGCTTTGAAATCTGTGAGCACCCAAACATTGAAGATGTCTGAAATTCTTTAGCAGCTTCTTTTCCCCAAGTCTCTTCTTGAGAAGGAAAGACATCTAGACCACCACTGATCCATCCCTACCAGAAGCTCACTGATTTCCCATGTTTTCCCAGAGAAGTAGTTTGTGAAGGAACTCTTCCATTCCACCCCGCCCCCAATGAGGAAGTATTAACTCCCAGGGAGGGTACAGTGGGATAGAGATGTATGAAACAGATAAACAACAACAACAACCACTACTATCAGTCCGCTCAATCACCTTGCAGCCCTAATGCAACCATGAGCTGAGGTGGCGCAGCAGTTAGAGTGCAGTACTGCAGGCCACTTTAGCTGACTGTGTTCAGCAGGTCAGCGGTTCAAATCTCACCGGCTCAAGGTTGACTCAGCCTTCCATCCTTCCGGGGTAGGTAAAATGAGGACCCAGATTGTTGGGGGCAATGTAAATATATATATACATTGCTTACTGGTGTACACCGCTTAGAGAGTGCTTGCACTTAAAGCGGTATATAAGTCTCATAAATAAATAAATAAAACTCTTCAAAGAAAGCTTCAAGGGCTCTGAGAAACAGATACCACACCTTTCTGAATGGGAGAAAATTTCTACAAAATTGGAAGACAGCTTTTAACACTATGTTAATTTATGGCAATGCGGCTAACATCGGATGTTCTTGCTTTGACAACAGATGGAAATGCAGCCATTTTCCTCTATTGCCTTTACAGTTAGTTGATGCTGGGAAAGGGAATATGGATGAGAGTCCAGCTAGTCATAACAATAATAACTCAGCCATGGGAACCCAAGGTTATTGGGCTCAGAGTTGATAGAGTTTGGGCAGGCTGGAGAGCTGGGGAGGAAGCCAGGGCTTCAAGCTAATTGGGGAATGTGATTTATGACTGTTAATTGGAGGAGGGAATTGTGCTTTGCTACTTTGTACCCGGGGAGGGGAATTTAGTTTTTGGTTTCAAGTATGTAGTGCCAATACATTGTTTCTTGAATAAAAGATTCTTTAAGGTAAACAATGTCTCGAAGTTCTTTTGAAGAGTTTCATCTGTCAGAACCGTGACAATTTAAGCATTGGGGGGAGGACACCACCTTGAGGAGGTGACCCTTTTTCTACACATGACAGATCAACTACTCAGACTACTATGTCGTGTCATCATGAAATCTTGGGCAGCTTCGGTGGGGTTGGTGTTGACAGGGTATATATGTTTGTGGAGATTCTCAGTAATCCAGGTCATGGTTGTCCCAAAGGTGCTTTTTCAAAAGACAACTGGGCCTTGTCTTTCCTTGAAGACATTTTGCTTCTCATCCAAGAAGCTTCTTCAGTTCTGAAGAACCATCCATAACCATTCTGTAGAACTGAAGAAGCTTCTTGGGTGAGAAGCGAAATGTCTTCAAGGAAAGACAAAGTCCAGTTGCCTTTTGAAAAAGCACCTTTGGAATGACAGGGCATAGAGTTAGGCATTTTGTCAGTGACAGGGTTTCTTTTAAACTTATACAAGATGTTTTGCAGGTGACACCTCTCCCCTATAAGTCTAGCAAAAATGGACAAAAAAATCTTCACCATTATGTTGGAAATGTAGGAAAATACCAGGGACTTACTATCGTATGTGGTGGGAATGCTCAGAAGCTCGAAAATTTTGGCACTTGATAAAGAATTGGTTAGAAGAGATACTATCATTAAAAATTGAAGCAAAACCAGAACTCTTTTTATTAGGGATCACTATGGATAAATTCAGCAAAGGAGCTTTATATTGAATTCTGCACATTTTAACTGCAGCAAGATTAACATATGCTCAAAATTGGAAAAGAAAAGAACACACACACAAACACATCCCAAAGAAGAAATACTAAACAAAATTCTATCCTGTGAGGAAATGGACAGACTGACCTTAGAACTCAAAAATAAAACAGAAACTGAGTACTTTGAAATTTGGAATAAAGTGTATAATTGGTTGGATTTTAAGAGGTACGCTGGGACAAAGGCTGATGATTAAGTAGATAACCTAGAAATTTTTATTTTAATATTTGTTATATCAGATAGAACCAAAAGTTATTTAACTAGGATGTACTTTATTGAAAGAATGGGCACTGTGTAACAATGTAATAACTTAATGTAAAGTAATATTAATAGTATCATTTAAACAGGGAAGTTGTATCATGTCCAAGGTGTCTTTTTTGTCTTTAATTGTATTATGTTTAATGTGTCTTTTGTGTTTTTTAATTGTATATTCAATAAAATTTTGTGTATATATATATAAGAAAGGATTTCTTTTCATGTGTTCCACAGTCTCCCCTTGCAAATAACAAAAGACATCTCACCAAATACAGGCTATTTGAGAGAAGTTTGAACTTGGTAAAATTTGCAATTCAAGTCCTACCGACGCTGCAAATTGGTTTATACAGGAAGATTGCTAAATGCCCAACAGCATCAATAGATTTGAGTGCATCCTTTCCTGTGGGATCTAATTAAGGAGATTCCTAAAGATGATTTCGCATCAGTGATGTTAAACACTCAGTCCAAAGCAGCAGAATAAGATAATAGGAGTCTGTCCTTCAAAGGGACTCCAACAGAAATCAGTGGGAGAGTGACACATTCCCCACCTTGCGAACAAAATTTCTGGCTAATGTTTTTTTCTAGTTAGTTTTGTTTGTATGTGCTTCTGCAAGAAATTAAGACAAAGGATTGGTCTCTGTTGTCTCTTTGTGTACAAGAGGCATTAGGGCAGCAGATATTTCTCCAAGCAGGAGGGAAGGGCTAGTACAGTGGTGGTGAACCTATGGCACGTGTGCCAGAGGCGGCACTCAGAGACCTCTCTGTGGCACACAGGCCATATTCCTGAAGATGGCAACTGTCCCTCTTCAACCAGCCGCCCGCTAACTCGCCGAGGTCCCACATGGCCAGATGCATCCCAGCACCTATGCGCTTGCTGGCCTTTGTGTGCAGAGGTCGATGGTGTCAGGCAGCAACTGCCCCGGCCCTGCCACACCTTGCCCTGTGACAATGGCATCCCCGCCCTGCCTCGCCTTGCTTCACCCCACAGGATGAGCCTCCTGCCCACTGCCCCACCTGCCAAAGACCCCCTGGATCTCCCCCAACCCTGCCTACCCCCACAGGTGTCCCTCCCCACAAGCAACATCAAGGTGATCATGCCCACCTTGGCCACTCCCACCCAATCTGCCATGACCACCACAGCCACGCCCACCCAATGGGCCACGCCCACCTGGCACCTGATGATAAATAAGTGGGTTTTGGGTTGCAGTTTGGGCACTCGGTCTCTAAAAGGTTCGCCATCACTGGCCCAGATCTAAAAGGGGCTCAACTGTTCCAGAAGAGAAGGAACTTTCTGCATATCCTTTCATGCTGTTTTTCTCTCAACTGCCACGAATACACATTTGTCAGCTCTTGGCTGCGCCACATAAGTTGTCCAAGAATTCCCGAGCTTAAGGGTTGGCAGCAATCCTTTTGTGATAATTGGGAGAAAAACAGCTGGGGGGAGGGGGAATACAAAGGGAAGCAGCAGAAGAGATCCGAAAGACCCTGTTCTCTTGTTTTGCCTTTTTTAAATAATAATAATAATAATAATAATAATCATCATCATCATCATCATAATCATAATCATAATGATAAAATCATAAAATAGAGAAAGTCAATCATAAAATAGAGAAAGTCATAGAAAATGATAAAATTAAACTGCTCTGGGACTTCAGAATTCAAACAGACAAGCACCTGCAACATAACACCCCAGACTTAACAATTGTCGATAAGAAAGACAAAAAAGTCTGGATAGTGGACGTGGCAGTGCCTGGAGATAGCAGAATAGAAGAGAAAGAACTGGAGAAGATAACAAAATACAAAGACCTACAAATAGAAATAGAAAGACTGTGGCAAAAGCAAGCAAGGGTAGTACCAATAGTCATAGGCTCCTTGGGTGCAATCCCAGAACAACTGGAGCACCACTTGAACACCATTGGCATTGACAAATTCGCTATTAGTCAATTGCAAAAGGCGGCCTTATTAGGAACTGCTTCCATCCTGCGACGATATCTGTAATACCATCAAACATCCACATCTGCCTATCCCAGGTCCTGGGTAAGGACTCGATAGGTAGACAAAATGCCAAATCCAGTCTGAACATCTGGCTGACTGTGCGATGATCAATAATAATAATAATAATAAAATTTTATTAAGTTTCATGACACATTAAAAACATGGAAGAAACAAAGTTAGAAAAAAAGAAGAAAAAGTGCAAAGTGCAAAGAAAGAAGAAAAAAAGTAATAACGTCCGACTTTCTTTGGTGCAATAGATTATAAAGAACAAGTGGCTATTAAGGGAGCCCCATCCAATTTTATGATCTTTTGTGTGTGTGTGTGTGAGAGAGAGACAGTTGTTAAACAAAACACTGCAGCTGAAAGCTAAGTAAATCACGCAGTTGCTATCCACCTTTTGTTGTTGTTTTTGTTTCTCAACATTTCAAGCTCATTCTATGATTATCTCTTCTGAGCTATTTTTCTTTTTTTATTATATTTTTATTAAGTACAAAGCAAAAAAGGATTTAAAACATTGAACATGGTAAATCGTCTTTGACTGACATCACAGTCCATATTGTACATTTAATTACATATAATATACCTATATACAACTATACATTTCTAGTCTCTATCTCAGTTTATCTCTTTACTGTGACCTCCATTTTTTTCCCCTCCATCTATAAAATTTATTCCATATTCAAGTGGACAATCACTTGACTATGAGCCAGCAGTGTGCAGCAGCAACCAAAAAAGCTAATACAATCCTGGGTTGTATAAACAGAGGCATAGAATCAAGATCACACGGTGTATTATTACCACTTTATAAAACCCTAGTAAGACCACATCTGGAATACTGCAGCAATTATTAATATTTTCTAGAAATAACTAAAAATACTTATTTGCTGATCAGATAGTTGTTGTTTACCACTGATCAGCTAGGGAAGAAATTCCCAATCAGCTCCCATCCAGATGTTTTCAACAATAGAGCCCATAAGCTCCAGCTGAAGTTCAGAAGCAATGAGAACTGCAGTCCAAAATGACTGGGGTCTTCTATCATTGACAAGGATCACCACATGACCTGTCCAAAAAGCAAAGCCTTGCTTCATTTTAATTTGGCTTTGTTTCTTCTGATTGGCCTCAGTAGGTCGTCAAGTCTTGTTGGCTGGATAGCAGGATCAGATCATTACATACACGATTAGCTGGAATCACTCTGAGAAAACCTAAGGAACAGCAGCCACAGCGTGAATGGAAGAGAACAAAAATATAATAGTGTTTTGGAAAAACTGTCTCTACCTTCAGAGCCTATTTTCCTCTCTATAAGAGAAATAAGCCAGTTTCAACACTAGTACAATAAGTGAGAAAATGTGATAATAGAGAAGAGAAAAATAGCCATCCAGGAAAAGAGGCAAAGCCAAGAAACGGGGCCCTTTTTGATCCAGAGTCACTGTAAAAAAAAAAAGGTTATCAAGTTCAAGATATTTTGATATCTTTCTCTATCCACAATATCAGGGTCTCTGTTACCTTTGGAGGGATGGACCTTGGCTCATCCTACTTCTTAGCTCCTGGGATCTTGCGCTGTAACTTTGGATATGATTAGGTAAAGCAATCAAGTGAAAAACTGTTGATGTATCAGTATCAAGAGTCTGAAAAACAACAGAGGCCTCTCTGTAAGGGACACAGAAACACAGAGAGGTCATATTTATTTGTTTTGCGATGAAGACATTTGAAGGGCAGGAAATATATCTATTAACAGCTCTGCATTGCACTGGTGGTTATGCAGGTTCACCGCTTCTGGAGGCAGGTTGTTCCACTGGTTAATTGTTCTCACTGTCAGGAAGTTCCTCCTTAGTTCTAGGTTGCTTCTCTCCTTGGTTAGTTTCCATCCGTTGCTTCTTGTCCTGCCTTCAGGCGCCTTGGAGAATAGCTTGACTCCCTCTTCTTTGGGGCAGCCCCTGAGATATTGGAAGACTGCTATCATGTCCCCCCTTGTCCTTCTCTTCATTAAACTAGACATACCCAATTCCAGCAGCGTTTCCTTATATGTTTTAACCTCCAGACCTCTAATCATCTTTGTTAATGAGAATGAACTCATGATTTCCTGTGTATGGCCTACTTAAGAATTGTGAACTATTTGTGTCTTCGGGTGATAAAGCAAAAGTCTTCTTTAAATATATTCCTAAAGATTCATTGGTGTTGGCTTCACAACCCAGGGATGTGGCTCTGTTTATCATCCCACAGTCAGGGTTCATGTGATTGTGGAATATCTGCAATTCTGCATGGTTAACACCGTTGGCATAATGAAATGTCTATTGCGCCCCCCTTCACTTTTTTGGTACAGGGAGTCCTCCACTTATGACCCCAATGGAACCCAAAATGTCAGTTGCTAAGCAAAGTACAGACGTTTGGCAACTGACTCATATTTATGAGGGTTGCAGTGTCCCCAGGTCAATGAGGAAGCCAGATTTGTGAAGTGAATTTTGCCCCCATTTTACAACCTTTCTTACCCCAGTTGTTAAGTGAATCGCTGCAGTTGTTAAGTGAGTAACCTGGTTGCTAAGTGAATCTGGCTTTCCCCGTGAGCCGGGGATACTGCAAACGTCATAAATATGAGTCAGTTGGTCATAAGTGTGAAAAACAGTCATAGGTTCAGTGCCATTATAACTTTGGGTTGACAAGATCAGAAATGAGGAGGGGATCAGCTGCCTGGGAAAGCCCAGGGAAATCATCAAAACAATTTAAAAAATGAAAGTTAGAATATTTCGGACGTGTGATGCGACACTCAGAAAAATACAGCATACTCTATTGCATCCTCCAGGGAAAGATTGAAGGCAAACGAGGTCCAGGCAGAAGAAGAACATCGTGGCTTCAGAATCTAAGGGACTGGTTTGGACAAAACTCAGCAGCACTTTTTCGTGCGGCTGCTGATAAAAACAGGATTGCCAACGTGATCGCCAACATCCAATAATGGATATGGCACAAGAAGAAGAAGAATCCATATAATATAGTAATGTTTTAGGGACAGTGTTACGGGTGAATGTTGCTGTTGTTAATTGTGAAGTCGTCTCCGACCCATTGCGACCCCATGGACAATGTTCCTCCACGTCTTCCTGTCCTCTACCATCTTCTGGAGTCCATTTATGTTCACGCTTACTGCTTCAGTGACTCCATCCAGCCACCTCATTCTCTGAAGAGACTAGAAGCATTTGAAATGTGGATTTACAGGCGGCTGTTATGTATAAGCTGGGTTGACAAGATCAGAAATGAGGAGGTGATAAGCCACCTGGGAAAGCCAAGGGAAATCATCAAAACAATTAAAAAACAAAAATTAGAATATTTCAGACATGTGATGCGACACCCAGAAAAATACGGCATACTCCATTTCATCCTCCAGGGAAAGATTGAAGGCAAATGAGGTCCAGGCAGAAGAAGGACATTGTGGCTTTAAAATCTAAGGGGCTGATTTGGACAAAACTCAGCAGCACTTTTTTCGTGCGGCTGCCAATAAAAACAGGATCGTCAACGTCCGATAACAGATATGGCACAAGAAGAAGGAGATAACTGTGAATGGTCACTAAATGAACTGTTGTAAATTGAGGACTAAGAGTATTTTCCAGGCAACATCGCTCACAAGCATAGAAGAGACGGCATCTGCCCTTCCGTTTTTAAGTCTCTGTGACTGTCTTTGAATGTTCAAACATGCATTCATCCCAGTTACCCAATTAATACCAGCTGCTTAAATGAAAAATCTTAGCTGTCAAAGGGATATGGTTACAGAATTCTTTATAACTTAGCCTTTAGCATCTATAAATAGTCCATTGATTCATATCATTAAGTACACTTGACTAATTCAAAGGATTTAAAGCTATGTCTTGAAAATGATTGTTTAATGCAATTTAATTGGAATCTTGCACTAATATCCCCCCCCATTTTTTTTTTATTTTTTTGCAGAAAGTAGCTTGAAATTCTGCTCTTGGGATAACCCTTGAGGACATACCTCTCCAGCCTCGATTCCTTTGCTTTGGTCTCTGCACCTTCTGAGCAGAAGTGGGGAAGGATAACAACATTAGGACTCAAAACACTTCACACATGACAAAACTGAGAGAGGTTACAATTAGTCTATCAGTGGTTAAATTTGAGGGTGTTAAATGAGAGAGGGAGTGAACTCTTAATCTCTTAATGAAACACATTGTTGTAAGCGTGTTGACCTCATGCCCCAACATGATTAGAATCTGCGTAAATCTTCATCACAAAGTCACAGCCAACAATTGATTGTGGGGCCTGTTGGCTAGGCATTGATCAGCCAAAGTTGACTAGACATTAGCAGTTTGTATGTATGTATATACTCTATACAACCAAGCTGCCAGTGTCTAGCCAATTTTGGCTGATCAAAAATGGTAAGCGGGGCCAGGCTGAGTTAACACTAGGATGGGAGTCCTGCCTTGATAGTATTTCACTGACTGTTTTAATTTATCTAAAGGTGGGTGTGACAAGTTCACACCTAGAATGAATCTGAAGAGGTTCCACTGTGAATTGGTGAAATTCTGCAAGTGTAGACTTTCCTATGACTTCTGTTGCATAAATCTGGAAGGAGACTGAATGAGCTAGCTGGATTGGTAAAAGTGAACTAGTTTCTTTTTTTCTAAAGATCTGTCTGGAAGTTGAGTGACGCCCAGTTGCCATGACTCAATTTCCAGCCAACTCTACCTGGATAACTGAGAATCTTCATCAACATGTTCTAAAGATCGGTCTATGACCGATCAATCCACGGAAAGGCAGTAATGAATATACTACTGAGTTAGCTTTCTCCCTGGCCTGAGAATCCTTTCTAATGGAAAATCAACCTCCCAGGATCCTGCATTGATTACAAGGGCCATTTCTGTTGAGATGTTCAGCATGTCTTGAGTCTGCTGCATTAGAAACAGGTTACTCCTGTACTGAGATCAGTTGTACAAATCAGGAGGAATCCATTCAACAATATGAGCTGTTAAAGGCAGCTCAACAAACTAAAAATAACCTGGTTTTACCTGCTGAGACAACGATCCAGAAAAACAATGCTTTCATTTCAAGAATAAATGTACAGTTTAGGGACCCGGAGCAGAGGCAATGCCTATCTTTCCTTATGGGCACCAAGCAGTGTCACAGCATTATCAATATTTCATATTGTATATTCCACTGGGGAAGGAAACACGGCAACTTCCTTAGTTGTTCTTAGACAACTGTGACACACTTAAGATGTCTTCGGGCTTTCAATGCTCAGTTGCTGCACAATATGAGCTGCAGCAACTGTGCTCAACAGCACTAATGAAGCTAAAGAGACTTCCTAAATACTCAAGAGGACAAGGATGGAGGACCTTATGGCCTCCAAGATGTTGTTAAGCTGTAATTGCAGAGCACCACATGAGCTAAAGTGCTGGGAAATGTACTGTAGCTCTGCAACATCTGGAGAAACCATCACTCTTAAACCAACTTTTAGTGCTTGAAAGCTGAGATAGAGCATCACTTCTCTATCATTTCCTAAATAGCTCATCATCTCTTCCTTTCTCCTCCTCCTTCTTTCTTCCTCCTAGCAGTTGTATGCTGGTTGTTCATCTTTCTTTTCCTGGACTACATTAAGGTGTGGTGAGTAATAATTGCTAAGTCCAAATGTATAGGTATAGTATAGGGAGTACCTTGTTCAATGGTAGTAACTGTGAGAGGGATCTCGGAGTCCTAGTGGACAATCACTTAAATATGAGTCAGCCATGTGCTGCAGCTGCCAAAAAAGCCAACACAGTGCTAGGCTGCATTAACAGAGGGATAGAATCAAGATCATATGAAGTGTAAATACCACTTTACAATGCCTTGGTAAGGCCACATTTGGAATACTGCATCCAGTTTTGGTCACCGCGATGTAAAAAAGATGCTGAGACTCTAGAAAGAGTACAGAGAAGAGCAACAAAGATGATCAGAGAACTGGAGGCTAAAACATATAAGGAACGGTTGCTGGAATTGGGTACGTCTAGTTTAATGAAGAGAAGGACGAGGGGGGACATGCTAGCAGCCTTCCAGTATCTCAGGGGCTACCACAAAGAAGAGGGAGTCAAGCTATTCTCCAAAGTGCCTGAAGGCAAGACAAGAAGCAACGGATGGAAACTAATCAAGGAGAGAAGCAAGCTAGAACTAAGGAGAAACTTCCTGACAGTTAAAACAGTCAACCAATGGAACAACCTGCCTCCAGAAGCAGTGAATGCTCCAACACTGGAAGTCTTTAAGAAGAGACTGGACATCCATTTGTCTGAAATGGTATAGGGTTTCCTGCCTGATCAGGGGGCTGGACTAGATGACCTCCAAGGTCCCTTCCAACTTTATTATTATTATTATTATTATTATTATTATTATCATCATCATCATCATCATCATCATCATCATCATCATCATCATCTCACTTTCACTAGCCACAAGTATCCTGCCCATGCACTTGGTCCTGCTCCTTTAGTCATTGTTTTCATCAGAAGTTAATTTTACATATTTTAAAGAATTACCCAAGTAGGAAAACAGAACTTTATTTCTGAGACCACGACCCAAATAAACTGGTATTGTCATATTTTGCTGAGCACCTCACAGCAGTCCAAAACAAGCAAAAGGGATAAATAAATAACCAAAACTAAGCAAGATTTGGACAATTAGCAATAGGATTTAACAGTGCAGGCGAAAGGTAGCATCAGTATGGATTGATCGATTAATAAATTAGTAAGTCATTAATAAATATGGCTCCTTTCCCCTCTGCATCCTCTTCCTTATTATTTGCTTAAATGCACGCTCCTTGATAGAAAAAAAATGCAGGGTGTTTCTTTAAATTTTCACTCCCCCTGGGCACTCCCATTGTGATGGCAACTCTTGCCAAGATGTGCCACTTGGCTACCTCTCTTCCACTTGTGATTTTTCCATGATTTGTTTAACAATGCCTTAGAGGAACTCCAGGCAGCTTTCAAGGGCCTGCTGTGTTTCTGAGACATTTTCAACCGTTGTTTTCTGTTTCCTGTTCAGGCTCAAGGTGATTGAAATGCGTATTCAACAAATAACGTAGAAGAGCATCAAAACAAAACACAATAAAAAAAATTGTAGGACTAATTGCCTCGCATTTAAAACATTCGTCCAAGGGAGAAATTACCCTGCCATTTTGTCAATGTGCACTCTATAATATTTTATGTAAAAAAGAAGGGAAACATGATAAAAAGGGGAACTGAGCTGAAACAATTTACCTCATGTCGTGTTAATGAATATCAAACATCATTTCCCATTTGAGTTGCTTATAGTACTTTCAGAGAACACTTTTTTTAAAAAAAAAAAATAAACTCTTCTTATCATTCAGTATCATTTTTCCCCCGTTATTTTGTCTACCAGCACAGAGCCTTGCGAACAGGTGCCCACATACATCTGTTGATTTCCCAGGAGGTGCAAAGTAGACATAGTTTATTGGTTTGAAAACTCTACAAACTTTTCATCATCTACCCCAGGGGTGTCAAACTCAATTTCGTTGAGGGCCGCATCAGCATTGCGGTTATCTGGGTGGGTGTGGCCTACTGGGTGGGCATGGAGGGAGTGGGTGTGGCCTACTGGGTGGGTATGGCCACCTCTACATCGTTCGCGTCAAGGGTGCCTGTGGGGGCCTGGGCAGGAGTGGGACAGATCTGAGGGTCTCTGGCAGAAGGGGGTGGGACCAGGGCAAGTGCCAAGGCATGATCCACTGGAGGAGCCTCACTGTTGCTCTCAGGCCATGTGGGGGAGGGCTGGATGGTGGTGCAGGCTGCCCGCAGCCCTGGGCAGTAGAGGTCAAATGCCAGCCTGGCCCTTGAGCACCCACTTCCCCAAGGGGGTGCCCAGCTGCACTTACCTCCTCCTCAAGGCTGCTGCTGCTGTGTTTGCTCTCCTTAGCCAGGTTGTTCATGATGGGTACCAGGGCAAAGTCAGAGGGAGACTGAATGTGTTTCAGCATAGATGGCCACCACAAAATGGTACATTGGCTCCTGGCCCACTGGCCTGGGCCAGGACCAAGGCGGTGGGGGCCGTTCCCTCACTGTTTCCAGGATGGCTTCGTGGGCCACATGAAACCACTTCGTGGGCCACATCCGGCCCCCGGGCCTTGTGTTTGACATGTCTGATCTACCCCATTATTTAACCATCTGGAAGACAACAAATTAGAAGACAGTTACTTTGGGTTTTTTTTAAAGCCTCTTTGCATCATGTCTCATCACATCACATATGGAAGCTGATTGGAGGTTCCTTCTTCTGAGATCTTGAACTTCCTACTCTATTTTATCGCCCAAGGCTTTGGGGATGCTTCTTCCCAAAAAAAGTCCTGATTAATTTTCTGAGGCCATGTTCTGAGTGGGTACTGCTGATATCAATCTCATCTGTTCAGTTCAGATGATCCAGTTGATTTAAACCAGTGGTTCTCAACCTGTGGGTCGGGACCCCATTTTGGGGTCGAATGATCATTTCACGGGGGTCGCCAAACAACGCAGTCTGCCATTTTTTCCCCCTTTTCCTTAGCTGTGCTACTCCCTTTTATTCTATTGGCTTTTGAAAGCCAATAGAATAGACTCTCTTGAATAGAGTCTAATTCTATTGGCTTTCAAAAGCCAATAGGAATTGTCCAGGCTGTCTCTGCCCTGCTGAGCCCGCCAAAAGTCCCATTCTGCAAACGGTGCTGCACCAGTTGAGTAGTCCTCGACTTACGACCGGTTGAGTAGTCCTCAACTTACGACCGGTTGGGGGTTGCGGCATTAAAAAGATTGAGAACCATTGATTTAAACTGAACCATCCAACCTAGGTTGATTCGGTTCAGGTCAAAATGTGCTTCTGTGCACATGAAAACAATCAAGTTAGGAAGGGTTCCACTCACCCCATGCAATTGTGGCTTCCATTCAAAACTTAGTTCAGTGAAGAGGTTCGGTCAAACTATTTTCCAAAGCACCAGAAGGCAGGACCAGAAACAAGGGACGGAAACTAACCAAGGAGAGAAGCAACCTAGAACTAAGGAGAAATTTCCTAATAATGAGTGCAATTAACCAGTGGAACAGTTTGCCTTCAGAAGTTGTGGGTGCTTCATCACTAGAGGCTTTCAAAAAGAGACTGGACAACTATTTGTCTGAATTTGTATAAGGTCTCCGCCTTGGGCAAGGGATTGGATAGAAGACCTCCAAGGCCTTTTCAACCCTATTATTCTATGTTCTGACTTGCCTTAGAATGCATTTTCACATCCACACAGTCACATTTGGAATCGACCTGCAAGGCAATGTTTAGCCTGTAGCCTGTGATTTATAACACCTACTGTACACAGGGAAACAAAAGAAAAATACTCATCATAAAATTAAACATCTACATCCTTTTTTTAAAATAGAAATTTTTATTAATTTTTTTTTCATCAACATATGTTAATTTTTCCAATCAACAAGTTGTCTGGAGTTTGCTATGCTAATACATGTTCAATTCCTAATCCTTCATTCTCTTCTCTAACCAAGAATAAAATAAATTCCAAATTTGATAGTAGTCTGTATCTTCTTTATCTTTCAACCTCATAGTTAATCTGTCCATCTCTGCACATTCCAATATTTTCCTGATTATTTTTTCCTCTGATGGCAGTCCTTCATTCTTCCAGCATTGTGCAAAAATTATTCTCACTGCTGTAGTAATGTGTAAGATTAAATATAATGTCTGCTTATTAGTCTTTTCAGGCATAATGCCTAGTAAAAAAAAAAAATCAGGTTTAAAATCCACTTGTTCGCCCAGTATTTTTTCTAACCACATATATATATTTTTCCAATAGGCCTTTGCCTTGCCACATGTCCACCAAATGTAGTAATACGTGCCTATGTTATGTTTACACTTCCAACATCTATCTGACATATTTTTAAACATTTTTGCTAATCTTGCTGGTGGAAGGTGCCATCTATAAAACATTTTATACAGATTTTTTCTAAACATATACACCCTGCTTGCACTGCAGAAGTCAATATCAGCATGGAAAGATCATATGAGAAGATCAAGATGCGTTGGGGTTGACAAAGAAACCCCCACAAACCTGCTTTTTTTTGCTTTGCTAGATGAGCTATTCCTAAGAGCATTGTGTCAATCTCTCTTTAAGTCTTCCTTTCTGCAGCTTCAAAAAAAATAACCCTCTCAGCTGCTTAGAGAGGGCCAAGCAAACAGCAACAAATCTTTTGATGCCACACAGTTAATTTCCAGTTATTCTCTGCTTTAATTCTTTGGAGGTCCTGCTGAGAGGTAGGCAAGATGCCATTGCTCAGAATTACCCAAGCAATCTCTCTCGAGACAGCTCTTTAGCCAAGCCCTTCAGATGCTGTAGAAATATAATCATCTACGTCTTGGATAAGTACAAGAAGGACAGATGTAGAAGGAAAAGGAAACTGACAGCATTCTGTCAGTTCCATTGCTTAGTTAAAGGTGGCAGCTATTTGTTGACGCACAGAGTGAACCTTTGCATTTTGAACCCTGCAGGTTTCATTTGTACCTTCCCACTGAGTTAGGATTTAGATCCTAGCTCTACTTAAAATACCAGTTCTACTTAAAATGCACCAAATTCAACCAAGTACCGAAGGAGCTTTTTCTTTCTTTCGCTGCCAGTAATTTTCTTGCACTTCCCCTCATCCAAAGACTGTCTTTTAAGTTAAATTGAAAAGTCCTTTCCTCCTCCCCCCCTCCTCCTCCTCCTTCTCCTCCTCCTCCTCCTCCTCCTCCTCCTCCTCCTCCTCCTCCTCCTCTTCTTCTTCTTCTTCTTCTTCTTCTTCTTCTTCTTCTTCTTCTTTCTTCTTCTTCTTCTTCTTCTTCTTCTTCTTCTTCTTCTTCTTCTTCTTCTTCTTCTTCTTCTTCTTCTTCTTCTTCTTCTTCTTCTTCTTCTTCTTCTTCTCCTTCTCCTTCTCCTTCTCCTTCTTTACCCCTCCTCCTCCTCCTTCTCCTCCTCCTCCTCCTCCTCCTCTCCCTCTTCTTCTTCTTCTTCTTCTTCTTCTTCTTCTTCTTCTTCTTCTTCTTCTTCTTCTTCTTCTTCTTCTTCTTCTTCTTCTTCTTCTTCTTCTTCTTCTTCTTCTTCTGCTTCTTCTTCTTCTTCTTCTTCTTCTTCTTCTTCTTCTTCTTCTTCTTCTTCTTCTTCTTCTTCTTCTTCTTCTTCTTCTTCTTCTTCTTCTTCTTCTTCTTCTTCTTCCTTCTTCTTCTTCTTCTTCTTCTTCTTCTTCTTCTTCTTCTTCTTCTTCTTCTCCTCCTCCTCCTCCTCCTCCTCCTCCTCCTCCTCCTCCTTCTCTTCCCCCCTCCTCCTCTTGTTGTTGTTGTTCTTGTTCTTCTTGTTGTTGTTCTTGTTCTTGTACTTCTTCTCCTCCTCCTCCTCCTCCTCCTCCTCCTCCTCCTCCTCCTCCTCCTCCCCCTCCTCCTCCTCTTTCTCCTCCTCCTCCATATGATACTGTTGTCATTATTTCAGTCCCTGACAGTCATATTCAAGGTTCAATCCATTGCTTTTTCAGCATGAAGAGTGATTTCTTTAGCACCGTTAGAAGTTCTCTAATTGTCTCTGCTCTGTGTCAGAGCAGAGTTTACTACCTTGAGCCTTCTCAATTCAGTACTCATGAAACAGAATACACAGAAGGAGAAGCAACAAAAGGAAGATTCCTGTAAGGCTATAATAAAAAATGAAGAGATTTCCTGAGCCTGGGAATGGGGTGGGCGATGGGGGAAGCACAGAAATTAAACATTGATTGCTATCTTGCTATTTGCTTCATGAGTTGTCATTAGAAATCAATAGACGAGAAGAAGAATGTTCTTTTTAACTATCCATCTTTGCAGAGAGACCTCAAGCCTGCCAACGTTCTTACTGATCTGTTCACTCAAAGTCCATCTTGTGGTCACTTGGTCATTCCAGGAGGTGAGAGAGGAGATGCTGTATATTCTTCATTGGGACCAAGGCTGGTACAAGGTGGACGGGACCTGTCCACTGGTTGCTATTCATCTCAGCATTGATCTGCTCATGAATATAAATATTTAAGATCTAATTTTAAAGAAACCATTATCAGCTAAATTAAACCTAAAAGGCCAGGCCATAGATGCAAGTCATGACTCCTTTCCCCAAAATTATGCCATTCTGATGTTCAGCCAATTTACAAAGAAAAACACCATACCATCCATATGAACGTGACCTCAAAGCATAAGTAATCAAAAATCAACCCACTGAAACAAATCACGGGGCAAAAAGAAAAAGAGTAAGAATTTTCAGAAGAACAAAATAGCTCCTCTCACTAAGACTGATCAACTGACTGTTTTGTTTCTACTAGTGGCTTCTGGAAGCTTCAAAATAAGTTATGAAGTCTTCTGAATTATATCTGCATATTTATTTTCTCTCTCTCTCTCTTACATTGGCAACTAATATATGTATTGCTTCCAATTAACTGCTCAGTAAATTCTCATTAATAAGCCAGTCTTAAAAATCCATAATTCACCCTTTAAGATATTGTCTACCACTATTTGTGGAGGTCATAAATTTTATTAATTGAGTGCTGTGCTTTCTAATTATGCTATTTTTCCCATTGTTCTAGCATTTGCTTTGCCTTAATTCACCCCTATCTTCTCGGTGTATGTTTTTGGAGATGCTAGATCTACTGGACTGAAAGTAATGGGTGAGAGTTAATTAATTTGAGCAGTGATGACCGGCAAATGGAATTGTTCTGACTGAATTGTGCTCTCCTTGTAATTATGGTGTTTGATTGAGAGCTCCCTGTGTGGCCACGTGAAATAGCCAATTTTTCCTCATACATTACTAGCCATCACCAATAGTTTTCTCTTTCTTTCCCCCCCCCCCCAAAAAAATGTTCTGCCTAAAGCTTCATATGTTAGTAACCTGTATCTTCTCAAGGGATCAGACTTCCTTGCAAAACTTCTTAGGCTTTTATGAATGTTATTACACAACAATGCAAAATCACAACTGCCTGTTCTTTAGCCATTGTTGGCCTTCAAATGCATCAATTTCCCCCTAAAACTGAGGATGTCAGACTGTATCAATGTAGTCTATATGCAGACCCATGCAGTGTGAACTTTTGCGTTTGACAGGTGGATATTTTGTCAATGCACAGACTATATCGAGACTCTTTCAGCCATGGTAGTTAATTTTGAAGAGCATTTTTTCCATTATTAAAACGCCTGCAATCTCATAACATCTCCCTATCTCACGTGGTTTTGATATGCCTATCTGAGATCTTGCAAAACGTTGAGCAAGAACACTAACTTCTTGAAAGCTTTGATGATGTTTAGAGATTCTGACTCCTTTTTTTAAAAAAAAAAATTGATGCCCAATTCAGGTCTATCTGTTATATCCCTGTGATCCTAAAAACCATAATGAAATATAACTCCCTTTTCACACACACCCTAGTGCAGTGATTCTCAACCTTTTTAATGCCACGACCCCCAACCGGTCGTAAGTTGAGGACTACTCAACCGGTCGTAAGTCGAGGACTACTCAACTTGTGCAGCACCGTTTGCAGAATGGGACTTTTGGCGGGCTTAGCAGGGCAGAGACAGCCTGGACAATTCCTATTGGCTTTTGAAAGCCCATAGAATTAGACTCTATTCAAGAGAGTCTATTCTGTTGGTTTTCAAAAGCCAATAGAATAAAAGGGAGTAGCACAGCTAAGGAAAAGGGGGAAAAATGGCAGACTGCGTTGTTTGGCAACCCCCGTGAAATGGTCGTTCGACCCCAAATGGAGTCCTGACCCACAGGTTGAGAACCACTGCCCTAGTGGAAAAACTTTAACCAAACAGTCTTGATCTTGGTTGTTTCTCTACGATCTGTGATTGCTGACTAAGCTGAAAGCGGTGCCAGCATTGTATTTATTTTATTTGTCAAATCTACACCCCCCCCCATCTCATACTGAGAGTATGCAGATTAGAAAGGTCGTTGGATATTTCCACTGGATAGATAGAGCATTGTGTAGTTCTGCTAATTTCTCTGTATGTATCTACGTTGCTTACTTTGTCATGCTTCACTTCCTGCATGGTGTTTTATTAATTAATTAATAAATTAATTAATCATGTTTGTTTTTCTTCATGAAAGTTCAGGCATGATAGTAATTCTACACCACTGCTCAAAGTAGCTGATTAGTACAGCCAGGGTGAGGATTTTGATAACATGATATACATAGGTTGTCGCCTGCCCTTTACGAAATTTGTCAACCGCAGGATAGAAATCTGTGAAGCTTTGAGCAATAAGTATAAAGAGATTCCATCAGCCTGTGCTCCTTTATCCTTTTGGAATAAATGTTGGAAATCACTGGATATCCCACTTCTTATAATTATGGCCTGTGCAAGTAAAATTAGCATCCAGCTCATACTGTGAAGGAACACAATAAAATCTGTCATCAACTTTTTGTCAGGATAAAATAAATGCATGTTGGATTCAGCAGTTACATTTGAAAGGCCCTCACTGTAAAGAGAAGAATGATGTGGGAAAGCAAAATAAATGCACTTTCTGTGGGGGAAACCATTATATTAAATATCCTTAATACTGTGAACTAACTGAGTATATCATTGTTAGACATTGTTTGTTCCAAAAATATTCAGAACAATTCATGATAATCATCCTGTCAACATTTTCTGTAAGGTTTTATTGTTCTTGTTTCCCTTTCCAGAGAGTACCAAACCTTTGAATGTTATCATTTTAATTTATCTTTGAATTCTTGTTTACTAGGCCATCTCCCTACACAGCAGCTTGATTTTACTCCATGTTAGATCAAGCCATGAGTTCCTTATTTCTTCCAAAAGGAAGTTGTTATTTCTTGTCTGAATTACATTAGGGGAAGTCAGATTGATTGACTATAGAGTAGAAGACAGTTAAGGCTGTACATTGTTGGCTTTTAGTTTGGCATCACCAATAGGTCCTGGCTGGATAAATAGAAATATGAGTCGGTCTGCTGTGTTTCTGTAAACAAGACTTTAAGAATGAATAATAAGTCTTAGGTATAACCACGCAAAAGTACGACAAAGGCGTACTTTATTTAATGTTACACATTCTAATGGCTTCCAGACTGGTTTTTGCTCAAAATTGGAGGAATAAAGGAATTCCAATGGAAGAAGAGATCCTGTATAAAATCCTTTCATGTGCTGAGATGGACAGGCTTACAATGATTATGAAGGTATGAATTAAGAAGAACTGCTTGGATCTCAAGTTAATGATAGGACTGATAAAAGGAAGAAACAGCCAAGACCACACACTGCTGCTCGAGGCACGAAGCTGAAAGCACCAGCCTGAAGATGACGAATGGGACTTCGTCGAAACGTCGCCAAGACACTTCCAATTTTACGTGGGAGAAAACCCGAACAACCAAAGACCTACATACAAATACCCGCGAAAACCTCAGAAAAATATATATATATATATATATATATATATATATATATATATATATATATTCATCATCTTCAGGCTGGTGCTTTCGGCTTCGTGCTTCTAGGAGCTTCTAGGCCCTATGGGATGCATTATATCTCCTAGAAGCACGAAGCCGAAAGCACCAGCCTGAAGATGACGAATGAGACTTTGTCGAAACATCGCCAAGACACTTCCAATTTTACGCGGGAGAAAACCCGAACAACCAAAGACCTACATACAAACACCCGCGAAAACCTCAGAAAACATATATGTATGTGTATATATATATAATATATATATATATATATATATATATATAATATGTCTTTGGTTGTTCGGGTTTTCTCCCGCGTAAAATTGGAAGTGTCTTGGCGACGTTTCGACGAAGTCCCATTCGTCATCTTCAGGCTGGTGTTTTCAGCTTCGTGCTTTGAGCAGCAATGTGTGGTCTTAGCTGTTTCTTCCTTTTAACTGCCAGTGGGGGTATGAACTGATTGGGTGGGAGCTTGGCTGTGTTCTGATTGGGTGGAGGTGTGTTCTGATTGGTTAGGGGCTGGCTGTGCTCTGATTGGCTGGGGGGTTGGCTGTGCTCTGATTGGCTGGGGGGTTGGCTGTGCTCTGATTGGCTGGGGGAGTGTTCTGTTTGGTTGTGCTCAGGTTAGTCTGAGTTGCAGAGGGGTTTAAGATTTTGGGCTGCCTTGCTATTTTTTGGCTTCGCGTTTGTGGTCGTGCCTCATTTTCATGGAGGGTGTCAGTTTGCTTCATGTATGGATTGGAGGGCTTTAAAGTGGCTAATGATGCAGCTCTGGTCTGGCTTCTGGTTTGTGGTCGTGCCTCATCATCGGTGTGGCTTTGGGTTTGCTTTTTGCGTGGATGTGTGGTGGTGACATCCTGTGTGGTTTTTGTGAGTGTATATAATAGCAAGGCAACCCAAAATCTTAAACCCCTCTGCAACTCAGACTAACCTGAGCACAACCAAACAGAACACTCCCCCAGCCAATCAGAGCACAGCCAACCCCCCAGCCAATCAGAGCACAGCCAACCCCCCAGCCAATCAGAGCACAGCCAAGCCCCTAACCAATCAGAACACACCTCCACCCAATCAGAACACAGCCAAGCTCCCACCCAATCAGTTCATACCCCCACTGGCAGTTAAAAGGAAGAAACAGCTAAGACCACACATTGCTGCTCGAAGCACGAAGCTGAAAACACCAGCCTGAAGATGACGAATGGGACTTCGTCGAAACGTCGCCAAGACATTTCCAATTTTACGCGGGAGAAAACCTGAACAACCAAAGACCTACATATATATATATATATATATATATATATATATATATATATATATATATGTAGGTCTTTGGTTGTTCGGGTTTTTCCCACGTAAAATTGGAAGTGTCTTGGCGACGTTTCGACGAAGTCCCATTCGTCATCTTCAGGCTGGTGCTTTCAGCTTCGTGCCTCGAGCAGCACGAAGCTGAAAGCACCAGCCTGAAGATGACGAATGGGACTTCGTCGAAACGTCACCAAGACACTTCCAATTTTACGTGGGAAAAAACCCGAACAACCAAAGACCTACATACAAATACCCGCGAAAACCTCAGAAAACAAATATATATATATATGTATATATAGTTGTATATTTAATTGTATTACATAGAAGGGTGAGGCTTATATAGAGGTTAAGAATGATGTATTAAGTTTTTGTACCACAAGAAACAAACTGTTAGGAATACTTACTATGGAATGTCACGCTTGTCCATTTTTGTTTTAATTGTATTACAAATAAAAAAACTTTTTTTTAAAATAAGAATGAATAATAAGTCCTAATCACTATATGTGTTGAATTAGAAAGGCACATTATTTCTCTCCCTTCTTAAACTGAGAATTTAATATGCACAATCCCTACACAAAAGGTAAATCAAATAATGGAAACAACCAAACATGATCCTTGATGGTAACGTCATCTCATTTATTCATTTAGAAGAACTCACTAAGCGATGTCTATTTGTTTTTCTGCTAAACTATTATGAGGTTTGAAAATGAGTGTCCCGAATTTAACTAAAGCTGGCAAAATAGTTTGTTTCTGGTGTCAGATTTGATATAGGAACAAGTAAAAGAAACAATGATAATATGGGCAAAGAACTTTGGATATAATATAGAATTAGAAAAGTGGCAAAGCTGATGGGAAAGAAAGAAACTCTAATGAAAGAAATAATGAAAGCGACAACATATAAAGTAAACTTATACAAGATGTTTTATAGATGGCATTTAATACCGGTGAGATTAGCAAAAATGTTTAAAAATACGTCTAATAAGTGTTGGAAATGTAAACAAAAACCAGGTACTTACTATCATATCTGGTGGACATGTCCTAAAGCTAAAATATTTTGGTCAAGAATACACATAGAGAAAATGATTAAAAAATATATAGACTTTAAGCCAGTATTGTTTTTGTTAGGCATAATAGTAGGAAACTATGAGAAAGAATGTATATACTTAATTTTACATGTATTAAATGCAGCAAGAATAGTATTTGCTCAATATTGGAAAAATGAAAGCCTACCAATGGAAGAGGAATTAATGAAGAAAATCTTAGATGGTGCAGAAATGGACAGATTGAAATTGAAGACAAAAGAGAAAGAAGATTCAGTATACTTTAGAACATGGGACAATATTTATCAATGGATAGAGAAATGAGTTAGAGAGAAAGGAATGTGATATGCATTATGTAACATTAAATATATATTAGTAAGAAGAAGACTATCGGGTAAAGTGAAGAAACATATTATTGACTAACATATTGATTTATCAAAACATGGAAACTAATTATTACTGATTGTTTTTTAAATACATGAATCCAGACAACATGCTGTTTGCTAAATACTAAAGAATGTTTGGAACATTTTCATGTTTCCCTGAAAGTAAGACCTACCCCGAAAATAAGTCCTTGCTTGATTTTTGGGAGTGGGCCTAGTATAAACTCCATTCCCAGCTGCAGAATGAAGCTACTCCTTCGGCCGCAGAATAAATGGACTTCTGGACAGGGCTGTCGGTGCCAGAGAATGGAAAAGACACCCCCCCCTCAAATAAGACCCGGTGCCTATTTTGGAGGTCTTATTTTTGGGAAAACACACTATCACAAACTGGGATCGCAATTATTGTGTTCCCCCAAGAGCTGAATAATTATAAATAAATTGTAATACCCAGCTTTAAGACTATTGCAAACCCATTTTGATATTTGTAAGGTAATATCTCTGCTCCAGTTTTGAAAACAGATAAAAAAAAATATAAATAACAGCCTGCCACTCACTCCATGGTGACTGAATTGGAGCATAGACTACAAGTTTGTTGAATCAGTCTTGGCAGCTTGAATCAGTTTTGCAGAGTTTAATGAGGTTACGCTGCATTCGTCAACTGGTTTTCAACAATATTTAATATTTAAAAAAGAGAAATGATTTGTAGCAGTTGTGGCCATCCATGTTTCCTTGGATGGTTAGTTTCATCAGAAAAGATCTGTTGAGCTCATTTAAAACAATGATAACTACTGAAGTGTTGCATGTATAAACAAAGGGGGATTATAACTAGAGCATTGGAGGGTGTTCAGTGAGAACACAATCCTGAGAAAGATGCTTGTCCATGTGAGGTCAGATGGAGAACTCAGGAAAAAAGATTCTTGGTGTGCTCTAAGTGTGGTTGTCCCTTGGACATGGGGGGGTGGGTGGGAGAATATGAACTGATAACAGTTCTATTTTCAACACCCACACCTCTAATGACTTTGAGTTTCAGCTATCCCACTTTTTCAAGAGCAGTCTCATGTATACAAGCACGATGGTATGCAGTGAAAGTCAGTAACAAGCTTATCTAGAGGTGAGTTTTTCCTAAGGTTTCCCCAAAGAAGCTCTTAAATACCAGTTCTAAACTGTGCCAAGGCAAGCTTGCCTTTCCAATCACTTTCTCTTAATACTACTGTGCTTGGCTATTCATATTCTATTAAATCACCAATCACCATTTGTGTTTCCTTTGCTGATTAACCAATGTTCCTGTAGAAGGTTTCTTCAGAGCTCAAACCATGGGAGCAATCATTCAGATGGATTTTTCCAGAGACTCAACTCAAGTAGGTTTTGGAGCAGAACTTGATGATGGTTGACTCAGCCCTCTGGAAATACCCTCCCCACATTTATCATCTTTAGGGAATGCTTTAAGATTAGGCTTTTCTGGGATCTTTCAGAGACTGACTACCTTGTGCTTTGCCTGGCTGCTTTAATTCAGGTCTAGTCTTAGTTTTAATTTGTTGATTTGGAGGATTTGGGAAAGAATAGTCTAAGGCACTGCATTTGTTAACTACCTGGGATTTTAATAATTCGACAACATACAAGCACTGAAGATAACATCATACTCTAATCTCCTTTTGCATCTCCTGTAGGAAAAATTGCTTTAATAATCATGTGTTAATTGCCATTTTGGGGGGGAAATGGGACTCTCTTACTTGTAATAATTGATAGTGTTACTGGGGCACAAACAGATCTACAAACGTATCCTGCATTATGTTTATTTATGGAGTCAACTGAAAGTCCCCTCTGACCATACCAACCATGCTGTCCTTCATCTACTTGATATCTTGAGCTATTTTAAGTCAGAAACTAGTCTTTGTTTACTTGGACTGGCCTGGAAAACTGGCACGACTCTGGTCAATTTCACTCTAACTCCTAAATATCCTAAAACAGTCAGTAGTTGTTGTCTTTGTTCACTTAACATACTTAAATGTGGGAGATAGATAGATAGATAGATAGGTAGGTAGGTAGGTAGGTAGGTAGGTAGGTAGGTAAGTAGGTAGGTAGGTAGGTAGGTAGGTAGGCAGGCAGACAGACAGACAGACAGACAGACAGACAGACAGACAGACAGACAGATAGATAGATAGATAGATAGATAGATAGATAGATAGATGTGCAAACTCCCCTTCATTCCTATTTTTGATTTCTCTGCCAGTGTCAGAACCCATTTCCTTGTTGGGGGGGTTGATTCTGTCCCTTTCCAATTTCTTTCTGTGGGTTCTGTTATTCTCCTGAGGGGGAGGGGAGGCCCTATGGGATGAATTATATCTCCTTTCACTTAGCTACAATGTATCCTCTTTGCCTTTTCTATCAGCTTGCTCTTTGAACTGTTTTCCCTTGATGTCAACCTGGGGTGAAAAAGGAATGTGCCTCCGGACATCTGGCTTATCTCTCGTTGTGGAAGAGAAAGGTCTGAAGACCCAACAATGTCTTCACAGGCATGGGAATGGACTCCGTTATCAGCTCTGTTCCCACAACGGACTTAACACCTGGGAATTGGCCCATTCGAACTGACCGGATGAACTATCGGGGTGGGGTTTGCCTGAGACTCTTTTAACCTAATGATCTGAGCGGGAAACCCTCAGATCCTGCCTTCTATGCCTGCTGTCAGCTTCTCCTAATAAAAGTTTCTTTAGGAATGAAAGAATCCTGATTTCTTAGGATGTGGTTTTGAAGCGGGTCCTTATAGCCAGTTAATTTGAGATGAATATTCCAGCAGTCCCCAAGCTCCTCTAAATGGCAAACTTTGAAAAATCCTGGTTATAAGCCCATGCTTCTATATACAGCGTAAGCCTACTGTGTGGTTGGCATAGGATGCTAGCTTATTTCTGGCAATCTCAGACTGGTGATTAAGTTGAGGAGTTAAAAGGCACTTAGAGAGCCTAAGGCATAATGTTCTCTACAGGAGGCGCTTATAATTGTATTCCTTCTTGCCTCCAACTCCGCACATTTCATAAGCATTGTTTGCTTTGAAGTGAGCTGCAGAGAGACTCACCTCGTGTGATGGAAAGAGGAAGAATAGATCCCTTCCAGCCCAAGGTCTGTGAAAAATTACTAGTTCTGGGTATGTTATTAACAGGGGATTTTATTATTGTTTTTAGGAACTGGAAAAACTAGACATATAATCATGGGGGAAAACACGTTCACTACTGTGATTGCCCACTGTCTTGCTTTTGACTTCCTTAGCTTGCTTCAGATTTGGTGTTTCAACTCAGGAGAGGCTCCCTTTGTTAACCATCTCCTCAGTGCCCTCCTAATATTGATTGAATGGAGAAGTGATAAGGGTCAATTGATCTACTTTGACCCTCCACACCTCACTTTTCTGAGTCACTGAGGAAGCTCTGAAGAACCCCTGATCCTGCCATCAGCTGAGCATCACCTCCAAAATTTCATGGATTGAGAATCCTGAGGATTCAACCTGGGGAGAATGATGATGATGATGATGATGATGATGATGATGATGATGATGATGATGATGATGATAATGATGATGATCTTAAACATGTGAAAGTTGGCTTGGGGGGTGTTAGAAATTGATCAGAAAAGAATGGAGTGTAAAATAGGAGTAACTGAAGATGAGGATTATATAAAATGCTTTCTAATGTTTCTGCTTTAAATTACTCTAAGACTTGAAGAATGCAGTCTCTCTTTGGACAGATTCACCACCTATCAATCAATAAATCATCTTACGGAAGGCTAGAGTCCAGTTGTCTTTTGGAAAAACACCTTTGGGATAACCATGAGCTGGATGGCTGAGAGTCTCCATAGAGATATGGCAAAGATGGCAAGCAGAATGTGTGTCACACCTGGAGAAATGTGCAAGTCAATCAGACAACTGTGCCCTATTTCACATCGTATAGAAAATGCTACTGGAGATTCATTTGGTCAAGGCGCAGTGAGAAATTCCTTCCCCACACCCCATCTTTAAAACTATGCACCAGATTCCTGTGAATTGGCAATGGGTTGTGTATGAAGTCTCATTTCTCTGGATGAAATTGTTCCTAACTAAGAAAGGGAACTTGCCCATTCTCATATCAAGATGTATGCCAAAGTCCAGAGTACATTTGTAGAACACAGGAAGAACATACCTGATGTCTAATGATAATATTTCTACACTTATTTTGAAATATAGTGTGGGAAGTCAGCTCAGCCCCCCAGAGAAGGAAATATTAAAAAGGGTAGGAAAATATATTTCCTCAAAGGATCTTAAAGAGGCAGAAAAGCATGCCCAGTTTTTTTTAATTGCCCCAAGTCTCCCTCCCCCAAGCAGAAACCAGCCCTGTAGAAATGCAGATGTAAATCCAGGAAGGTTGGAGCTAGAAGATTAAGAAGACAAAGAGACCTAAAATCTACATACCCCACCCAAAGTCTAAGACAGGATATAATAAGATTAACCCACAGATGCCAAAGGGCACACCCAGACTCAGGTCAGAATACATGACATAGGAAATAGCCTCAAACAGGAACAGGAAACAACTCCAAACAAAAGGCTCAAGAGGGTATAAAACCCCACTCCCTACATGTGCTCAGCCCTTTTCTCTCTTTTCTGCCAGAGCCATCTTTCTGTCTGGCTCTCCTCTTCAATAAACTGCAACCTTCTTTCTAAAGCAGTCGCCATGTTTATTCCCAGCTTGGACTGAACCACGATGAAGACTTTTCTTTCAACAATAGAAAATAGATGCATCTACAGAGAGACAGGCACAGACACTCATGTATGTATACAGAAACAAAGACAGACAGACAGGTAAGCCGATGATTGTTTGAAGCAGAAATTTGCATTTGGAACCTATCTCACCCAGACCTGTTAAGGCACGGGTGTCAAACTCGCTGTGCCACGTGATGTGTTGCAACATATTGCGATTTTTTGGGGGGGGCATTGCTGGAGCTGGGGTGGGTGTGGCCTCCATATGATGCAACCAGCCCGCAAATTAAATAAACAATTTGCAAAAGAGAAAGATTTATTGCTGCTTGGTGAACCCTGTGCATTGCAATTTATTTGGCTTCTTTGTTGGTATGCAGGAATGGAGAAAACTGGGAAAACTCCAGGTAAATACATGAATTTTGAAAATGCTTAACTTGCAAGCCTCTGGCACGCAAACAGCCTATCAACATAGCAGATGAGCAGTGCAGGGATAACAGACACTGAAGTCAACACAGTTGTGCACCTATTGAAAATGTTTATTCTTCATTTTTAAGGAACATGATTTGTTGGAGGAAAAAAGCTTGAAGGCCTCTGGATGGTGTCTGATGGAAGGAATATATTTAGGTCTCTCGCTCACACACACACAGAAAAAAAATCCTTCTAAATAAATTCTACATAGGTATAATTTAAATTCCTCTCTTACTTCTATTTTGACTGCCTGTCCAGTAATTTTACATTTTCCAGCTCCTCTCGGGATAAGTAAGAAATTCATTTTTTTTTCTTTCACACATGGGCTGCATACCAATTAAAAGCACACCCCATTCAATAAAAATGAAGGCAGTCATAATCCAGAGACTAATAGACTGACCCATTTAATAACATTCCCACAGAGACACATTTCCTGCTAATCCAGTGACTTCAAAGCCATTTAAAGAATGACAGGGATATTGGTCCACATGGCAGGTGAGTCAACAGAAAAAAAGTATATTTCCCAGATCAGAAGCACTTGGAGAAAGCATTCTTTGGTTTGATTTAATTTGCAATTCCCTGACCAGTTCTCCAACTGCAACATTTTCCATTGCACTTTTTCTAAGAAACAATGCCTACAAAGATGTGTATTTTTAAGACAGATCCATAAAAAGATCCATATGTTGATGAATAATGTTGAAAGAAAAGGTTTGCCTTAGCCGCATTCTATATGTGCAAAAAAATGAACAAAACTGATTCAAAAACGGAAGGGACAGAAGTTTAGAAATGTGAAAGCTGAGTAATACCAAAATCGATAGATCCCTTCTTCTCTAAATAATTCCTTCTTACATGCCAGTTTTGGAAGATGGATTTGTCACAAGTGGCTGTGTTTCCTTGACTGCTGTGGTTTTGTATGTTTTGGACAGAAGAGGATCAACTCTACTCTCAGACAGGTAGTCCTCAACCTATGACTGTAACTGATCCCAGAATTATACTTGTAAACCATGACAGTCCTGAAGCAGATCATCCTATAACTGCTCCCAATTTTACAACCGTTTTGTGGCAGTTGTTACGCGAACCTAGGCATTTTTGCCCCAAACCAAAAGTAAACATCAGAAACTGGCACAAATCCTAGTCACATAACTGTGGGACACTGCAAAAATGGCCTTAAATGTGTGCCAGCTGCAAGTATCCAAAAATGCAATCGCATAACTTCATGGAGAATGTGGCTGTCAGAACTTTGAAATGGGTTTCAAACTTCAAAGTTGGGAAGATTCGTCATAACCTTGAACACTCACTAAACAACTGGCTGTTAAGTGAAGGTTGCCTGTCCAACAGAGGTGAACAGTCTACAACTCAAGAACTGCACTCTATTGATGGCCCCAATACCTCAAGACCTGTTTGATGAACTTTCAAGTTGTTACTGCTCACTAAAACAAATCCTGTGCTACAGTTGCTTCAATCACATTCTTGAATGTATTCTTAGATAGCCAGTGGACTTTCCTATGATGCAACAGTGCATAAGATTCTAATCTATTCCTCTCTCTCTCTCTCTCTTTTGATTCAAGCAACAGATCCATGGCTATTGTCTAAGGACTGCATAATATTTCTAATGCACTTGTTAATATTGGCTATCCAACTGATCAAATGTTTCCCTTGCTATAAAACAGCTGATATAAAAAATGTGAAGGCCACAGAGCAAGGGGACGATAAGATGGACATGATCTCATTTTCTCTGAACCAATCAGTAGCAAAACTGGACCAATCCTCAAGTATAAGAAGCAGAATATCTGGTGTTTGTGCTACCAGTCCATTCTTCACCAAACCAGGGAGCTGATCTTCCAGGGATGAAAGATGAAATTATCCAAAATTGCATTGCTAGTCAAAAACAGTGAGCATATGTTTTCTAGATACAGATATGTTGAGCAACAGATGGGTGCCCACACAGACCTGCTTTGTCCTCCATTGACTATTCCAGACAGCAAATCTGTATTTCTTACACTTGGCTTCTCATTAAATGCTAACAGTTAATCCAAGATTCAGAAATGGTCAAATAAGGCTCCATCTCCCCCAACCCCCCATTCTTGAAACCTTTTGAATTTCACTCTGTGAATGAATGAATGAATGAATCTTTGTTATCAAAATATAATATGTATACAGTGAGATTGGCTGAGCCTCTCTCTGTGCCCCCCACCACCACTACAACTCACAGTGAGTACAACCCCACCAACTTATTACACCCTGTGAGCTAACTGAATAGCACGCCGGCCTCGCGAGTTTATCATGCATGAAATTATTATGCCCCATTCAAGAGCCTGACAGCCCATGGAAAAAAGCTGTACTTCAGCCTGTTGGTACAACTGGCTGTGTTTTTATATCTCCTACCCAATGGTAGGAGAGTAAAGAGGTACCAACCAGGGTGTGGGTCATCCCTGAGAATTTTCCTGACTCTGCCAAGGCAACGGGCCCTGGTGATGCCATCCAGTGGTGTCAGGGAACAGCCCACAATGTTTTGTGCCAAGCTCACCATCCTCTGCAATACCTTCCTGTCCATGGCTGACAGACCACAATACAGTGTGTGAGAATGCTTTCAATAGTAGACTGGTAGAAGAAGGTCATGAGTTGTTTTTCTACCCTGTTGTTTTGCAAGACGCTAAGGAAGTGGAATCTCTGCTGGGCCTTTCTGACCACCTGTGAGATTTCTATCAGAAAAAGATTGCTGGAGTGATGGAGAAATTCCCAGAGAACTAGTTAAAGCTGACACCATAGCCTCTGGGCTATACAAGATAGGAATCACTGGGACTTTATTTACAACTGAGAACTGGGCTGAGCAACCCAGTTGTTTTCAAGTCAGACAGCTCTCTCTCTCACACACTGTGTTTCAGCTTGCATACAACTGTTTTCTGTAGCTTAGGGAGTTATAAAGTACTATGCTCTGCTTGCCGTGTCAAATCTTCGTGTTTGAAAACCATGTTTCCTAACAACTGTAAAAAGCCTACAAATAATGAGAAGGAGGCGAGAGATTGGAAGAAAGAGCTGTACGACAGGGAAGTTGGAAGGAGAACGTATTTTCTGGGTCTTACCATAAAAGCTATATTTTCTCCTCTGCAGGCAGAATAAAGGTGCAATCAGCCAACACGTGTACAACTGCTTCATGGCCTTATATCAATCTGGCCAGGTGCATGTTACACACAAAAATACTTCTCATCAGATAGTCAGGAATAACAACGAGGTGACCAGGCAAGAGGGAAGCTGTATCACAAAAGGACACCTGGACATTAATTTCAGTTGTTGTCCTCTCTTGTTAGAGCTATAAATGACACTTGATAGAGCTCTTAGGAAATCATTGTCAGTCAGGTAAACAAATGGGAAAGTAGACAGATCAATGATTCTTTCTGATATTCGTATGCTGCTTGGCTTGGTTTCCATCCACTGCTGGCTCAAACAAATATGTTGACCAACTTAAATCATGAAAACCCAGAACATTTTACCTGTATTTTATCAGAATCTCAAAGCCTCCCATGCTTGAGCTGTCAAAAGGTCCTTTTTCCAAGACCCTGAAATTTCCTGAGATTAAGCAGGCAAGACCAGAGTTATCAGTCACATCTTTTAACAGCCCCTTTTAGAAAATATTCAGCAGTAATTTATCCACAAGAGACTTGGTAGAATTGAATCACCATTTCTAGACCTAACAGTGAAAAGCTGTAGTTAGATATCTAAATTAATATTCTCCCTTCTTGATTTACAAGTTAAATATTTTATGCAGTCATTACCAATGGCCATGAAAACTCTCAATACCTGGAGCTCAAATAATGCTAACAATGTTGAAGTAGGAAATCAACAAGTCTTCCCTCTTGAGGCAGTTGTTTTCTGATGAAACTTTAAAAGAAAATCAACCGCTCATGATAGTAAAATGTACATTTCTTGTCCTTCCAGATCTCACATATTCCCCCAAATGGCACTAACAAGTTTATTTCCTTTTCTTCTTTTAGATAAATCTGTCAAGGAGCCAACATTGCAGTTTAGTCCGTCATCTTACTTTGAAACAATTCAGAAGCTTGGAAGATATTTGCTGATCCTATCATGGATACAAAGGTAAATGGACAGTGACTGATTCAATTAACCAATTGCATCTATTATGACCAATCTACCAATCTGCCAAACAAGAGATTGTTGCTCATCAGTAGCAAGATGAGAAAAACAAAAGACATATGCCTGGCAGGTCTTCTTGGAATTTTCCTTCCTAGCTCATGTGTTGGCCCAAGGTGGACACTTAACAGATAGTTGCAGAGAAGAATATTTGAAGGGCTGCCACAAAGAAGAGGGGATCAACCTATTCTCCAAAGCACCTGAAGGCAGAACAAGAAACAATAGATGGAAACTAACCAAGGAGAGAATCAATCTAGAACTAAGGAGACATTTCCAGACAGTGAGAACAACTAACCAGTGGAATGGCTTACCTTCAGAAGTTGGGGCGCTCTAAGGCTTTTAAGAAGAGACTGGACAGCCATTTGTCTGAAATGGTACAAGGTCTCCTGCTTGAGCAGGACATTGAACTAGAAGACCTCTGAGATCCCTGTTACTCTGTTAAGAAAAAGCTCAAAACATCTTACATTAAAAAGAAGGCTATGATATCTTACTGTAATCACTACATATGTAAAATACACAATGCATGAGGGAAGAGTCCCCCCAAATGCAGTTTCTTCTAGGAACTATAGGGAGATTCATGTTTTCCAAAAACATCAACGATGCTATCAACGGATATCCTCCTATCTGATTTATTGGAATTCTTCACATAATCTGCAAAATTGCATGAAAATGAGTAAGAATAAAAGTGATGTACTTCAGTAGCTGGGGGCACCTGCTGTTGTGGTCTGTGCTCTATTGGTTTTTGGATGAGAAACTAGGACAGCAAGCTGGACTTTGGAGTTGAAAAGTCAACCTGGGGGAGTGCAAGAACTTTTTTTTAATCTTTAGGCAATCAAACAAAGACCAGTTAGCTACATCCTAGGTCTGTGAGCCTGTTTTCAAAACAAGGAAGTAGCTTAGAGAGTTGTGTCAGTTCAAGATGTGCCTGAAAAACACCTAAAAAAGGAGTCATATGTTGGTCTGTGATTTTACAAAAGAATGCAACAATCACTTTTCTCCAATACTGTTTTTTTAAAAATCAACAACCACATGCCACACAATGCACATGCTTTTGAATTTCCTAGAAATTTATGAATTTGGATGTTGGAAAAAACAGGGTGTGAAGAAAAGTGCAGGAAGATCCATGTTTAGGTTAATGTTGTGACAATGTTTAGATGGAAATGGTAAAACATGCTGCTTAAGATGCATTTTTTTTCTTAATGTTTCAAAATAAACTTCAGCAGTTCCAGCAGGTGCTACAGACTGGGAAATGACGATCAAGATGTCCCCTTAATATTTAAACCTCCATGTATACTAAGATGCATGCTGTTTCCTTCTTAATATTTGAGATTCTTACAGACATGACAGAAAGTCATATACCGCACAGATGTAGTTACAGCTTTAATGATTTTGTTTCACGATAAAGTATTGAAATGCAGAGAATGGTAAATCTGATCTCCATCCACTTTTCAAACCTCTTCAGAAAGCTAAGATGGAGATACGTGCCATAAAATTACTCTTCATATTAAAAGGAACATTGAAATATATAGGATAACTGCATTGCTTGCAGCTCAAATAGTTCATTGAGAAAATATTGTGTAGCCATTTTCATCTGCTACAACAGGAGACAAATCCAGATGGCCATTTCCAATTAATCTGAGTTCAGTTTTTAATATGCAATCAATCCGTACGGCATTTAATCTCATCTGTTAATTAAACAAGACCTTTTTTTTCTTCAAAAGAGAATCGAATTGCACTCAAAAAAAAGTTTTGCCAGATTTCTGCACACATCACTCAAGATGTTTTTATTTTTATTATGTTTTAAATATTTATAGTCTTCCCAATATACAGAGGATTTCATGAAGGACTGAAAAATAAGTTTAAGTGATAACTGATTGGCTAGGCACAAAAATCACAGCACAAACCAATGTGCATCTGCAGAGCACAGACCCTTGAATAGGTGCATAATGAAACATTAGCAGAAAAAAATGAAAACAGCTAGCCTGAACTTTCAATATGAACTCGCAGTGTCGTTTTGCCTACCTCTGCATTGGTTGCCCCAAATAACCTCTCTGTAAGTAGCGAGGATGGAAAGCATTACACAAGTGTTGCTAAAATTTGTTCCTTCAATATCTGAATTTTGAAGCTGACTTTAGTGTTCCCCTCCATTAGTTTCTTCTTTCTGAACTAAAAATGCCAGCCAATTAAACATAAAGTGAACAACTGAAGATGAATGCTCAGGTCAAACATCCATGGAAATTTCGCAATGCTGCTCCTGCTAACAATTTTACAACAACAAAGAAGAAGAAAAATTAGCAGGACTTTCATCGGTGTAGACGTGTAAATGTAAGAGAAAAGGTAGATAAAAAGGCAGTCAACATTTCTGGTGTTCATACAGTGTATCTCTGATTACAGTAAACAATAAAAAGAACGATGAATGCAAAGTAGAATGAATTCCACTGGATTATAGCCTCGTGTGTAAATTTGCACTTAAATGAAAATGAAAGCTGGTTCCAAAACTGAAAATAGAATTTTGGAATCAGAAAGGTTAAAACAAAAATTGAAAGAGTAACACAGAACACAACAAAACATGTGGGACGTTAATTTTATTTATTTGTCAAATTGATACGTAAGCCCGTCTCACTAGATGTGACTCTTTTTATTTATTAAGCTAAAACATATGAAAAATGGTTGCAGGAATTGGATATGATCAGTTTAATGAAATGAAGGACTTGGGGTGACATATCTAAGGGGCTGCCAATATCTAAGGGGCTGCCACAAAGGTGAGGGGGTCAACCCAAGCAGAACAAAAAGCAATGGATTGACACTAATCAAGGAGAGAAGCAACCTAGAACTAAGGAGAAATTTTGTAACAGTCACAAGAATTAACCAGTGGAAGGGCTTGCCTTCAGAAGTTATGGGTGCTCCAACACCGGAGGTTTTCAAGGAGAGCTTGAACAGCCTTTTGCCTGAAATGGTATAGGGTCTCCTTCTTGAGGAGAAGGTTGAAGACCTCCAAGGTCTCTTCTAACTCTGTCATTCTGTTATTTCAAAGCTCTTCAACAAAAATTGAAAAACCAGGAAGAAACCGCAAAGCTATGTAACAACCTGAAACAGTTATGAAAAAGCTTCAACTAAGTGTGTCATGGTTCCGACAGATGAAACTCTTCAAAAGAACTTTGAGGCATGGTTTACCTTAAATAATCTTTATTGGAGTACATAGCTGAAGACAAAAACTGGATTCCCCTCCCCTGAGCACATAGTATCAAAGCACATTTCCCTCCTCCAATTGACAGTCATAAATCACATTCTCCAATTAGTTTGAAATACAGGCTTTCCCTCCTTTATTCCAACCCGCCATTTCTTATCAGCTCTTATTTCAAAAGTCCTGAGTTCACACACTATTACAATATTGTTATGCCTAACTCCTCCCCCAGTATCATCTAATTTTAAGAGTAAAGCATAAGAAAGAAAAAGGCTGCATCTTCATATGTTGTCAAAGCAAGAACATCCAATGTTAGCAGTGTTGACAAAGTGGCTTTTTTTAAAATACAGGATGTGATTGAATAGGGCACTGAGAGTAGAGATGTATCATAATAAGAGTAGAAGGCTGGGGGAAATGATTTCTTAACCTGGGTCCTCTAGATCAGGGGTTCCCAACCGGGAGTGCTCACACCCCCTGGGGGTGCAAGATGATATTCCAGGGGGTGCGAAAGCTTGTTTTTTCAAAATTATAGTTTATATGCATAATTCATTGCCGTTATTTTGAACTTTTGCAAGGGGTGCAAAAATATATTAGAAGCATTCTAGGGGTGTGGGGCATAGAAAAGTTTGGAATCCGCTGCTCTAGATGCATGGATTTTGGCTCCCAAAATTTATTAGCCATGATGCTGTTGCACCCAGGGTCACCTCTACTGCTCACTAACTCTGCATTGGTGGATGCTTCTCCAAAACTTCACTCAGCTTCTCGTTCCTCATTATTGTGGGCAGAAAAAAAAGATGTAGTTGACTTGAATCCCGGACCAAACACTACTCTTGTTTGGGGAACTTGCTCAGGTGTGATCCCAGAACTGCATCCTTGTAACAAACCCATCTGGTTTTGACAGTGAATTCCTGACAAATATGAACATAATCCAAAGTGCTTTCAATAATCAGCAGAAGATTTTCAAAGAGGACATTGCTCCTCAACTAGTCAGCCTGTATATATATATATTCAAATTTCTTTTTTGTTGACAAAAAATGCAATGTATCGCAGTAGAAAGTGATTATAAGTAGAACTGCACTATAGCAGTCAAAATACCAAGGTGCATCAGAAAAAACTTTCTCTGTGTGTATATATACATGGTATATATATGTGTATGTGTGTGTGTGTGTGTGTGTATTCTGGGAATCTCAAAGTACTTTAGCACAAGTTGAACAATTTCACTTGAAGATAAGTAATATGAACAGATCATTGCTTCTGCACTTGGGGCCCCAGTTGTCATGGCAACCCCAAGAAACTATGCATGGTTTCCCAGCATTTTGCAAATCTTGTCAATTAGCTGAAGGTTCTTGACAATTTTAATGAAAACAGACACTTGTCACTTTCTGGTACTCTAAAATTATACCTTGGTGAAATTTTTGTGAATGCAAGAGGGCTTCAGCTGTCTCTATGAAGTTCTTTTTCCCTGAATGAATCTGAAGGAGGAAAATTTCTCTCTCTCCCTGTGCTGCTCAATCTTCTCCATGGAAGGAAACAGATCTCTCTGCTGAAAGATAGTGTCTAATTACGGCTATAAATGATATTCACATTTTGTAGGGTATATTCTCAGCGCAAAGTATTCGAATGTGGTTGTGGTGATAAGTGGGTGCTTCACTTTTCCAAACATGCATCCAGTGGTGGAATTCAAATACCTGAACAACTGGCTCTCTTATTTGGTGAAGGCCTGGGTCTCTGAGGCCTAGAACAGGCTTCCAGAAGTGGCATCCATGCACTTCCGGTGGGCCGTTCTAGGCCTGGGAAGGCTCCGAGGCCTAGAATGGACTACCTGAAGTGGCATCCATGCACTTCCGGTGGGCCGTTCTAGGCCTGGGAAGGCTCCGAGGCCTAGAATGGACTTCCTGAAGTGGCATCCATGCACTTCTGGTGGGCCGTTCTAGGCCTGGGAAGACTCCGAGCCCTAGAATGGAGTTTCTGAAGTGGCATCCTTGATTAGATTGATGGTGATGATGGTGATGATAGATAGATGATAGATAGATAGATAGATAGATAGATAGATAGATAGATAGATAGATAGACAGACAGACAGATCCAATGTTAGTGGAGGTAGCTTAATACTATCTGTCACAAGGTACTAACATTTCCCCATTAAAATTGTTCAACATCACATACATTTTTTTTTTTTTTGCCTTAAAGGCAGAGTTCCAATATATAATTATCAAAGGAAGGCTATATCAGTTTAAGCATTGTTCAAACAAAGGTTATATGGAAGTATAATTAAAAAAAGTAAACCCCATTAGGGACCTCTCATTTAAGTTTAAAGGTAACGAAGCATAAAGAGCATTAGAATTCCTGATTTAAACCACTTGTAATTGAACTCATTAGGTGTTCTAAAAATACATTGTCTCACTCATCAGTCTTCAATCACCAACCACATTAAATATTTTGCCTGTACAGTGAAGTGATAGCCATTAAGAATATTCCTTCAGGATTAAAAAAAAGTTTTAATTGTTCTAAAAATATTTTGAAGACCCTCTGAAAAAGACTGAGTATTCATAGACATTGCAAACTCTAATGATCTCTGTCTGAGTTAAACATTTCCAGTCAGATCTGGTAAATATTTGCTCCTGCACTTCCTTTAAACTGGAATGTAGAACTTTCAAATCCGAATGTAGAAGTTTTCCTTAAACCAGAATGTAAAGCCTTAAATCAGAAGGTAGAGCTCTCTTCATTCACAAAATGCAGAATATTTCTTACAAGCAGAAAATTGTGCAGTTCATTAAAACAGCTGGCTTCCAAAGGCCTAGGTCAGCCTTTCCTAATTTGATCCCTTTCATATATGTTAAGGTTACAACTTGGAGGTGTCTGGGAATTGAAATCCAGATTGGACAAGACTAAGCTAGATGAAAGCAACTGAAAGCATGTTAGATGAAGCCACACACCTTTCCGTTATTCTCTCCAGTACACTTTCATTGTACGAGTCTTATCTTTTTTTTTTTTTTAAAAGAAGAGTTATATCAGAGCCCAAGTGATTCCTCGTGTGTCTGATCTCACATTTCCTACCCCTCAGAGATAGCGAGGGAGGTCTTCTGTGTGTGATATGGAGCAGGGGAACCATCCTGAGCTTTATTTCAGACCACAATCTGATGGTTAACATCCAAAGCGAACTACAAAGGGCTCCTCAAAATACTTCCCAGAACCTCTTAAGAAAACAAGAGATTCCCCCCTGGGAATTGCCAGGGATCATGGAGATCTTTTGATGCAAAAATCTTCTCTGAGGAAGGAAACCATTCCATGACGGTCTTATGAATTCAGCTCACATCTGCACAGCATATTATCCCTGAATCCCAAACTGAACTCTGTTTAACATTCACACTGTGAAGGCAGGATGTGAGTTGACTCTTAATGTGAGTGGGCTTTCCAGACCGAGAATCAGCAGGTAAAGCTCTAATAAGTAATAACCACAATTCTGAAAACAAATATAGCAACCAGCAGCAAAAATGTGAGATATGATAATGACATCCAAGCCAGGGAAAGAAATTTGTTACCTGATTTATTTATGCATGTGCCTCTGATATATTATTGATTACAAAACGTTCCTCGCCCAAAGGATTTTACACACTCCAAGGAAGATGCTGGGGATCCAGGGAGCCAGCCAACAGGAAAAGAATTCAGCCTGTATCGATTGCAGCACCTTAAGGCAGACATGTCAAACCACAAGGCCTGGGGGCTGGATGCGGCCCATGAAGTGGTTTCATGTGGCCCGCGAAGCCATCCTGGAAACAGTGAGGGAACGGCCCCCACTGCCTTGGCCCTGGCCCAGGCCGGCCGGGAGCCAATGTACAATTTTGTGGTGGCCATCTATGCTGAAACGCATTCAATCCCCCTCTGACTTTGCCCTAGTACCCATCATGAACAACCTGGCTAAGGAGAGCAAGCACAGCAGCAGCAGCCTTGAGGAGGAGGTAAGTGTAGCTGGGTGCCCCCTTGGGGAAGTTGGGCTGGGCTTGGTGCCACGGGTGCTCAAGGGCAAGGCTGGACATTTGACCTCTGCTGTCCAGGGCTCCGGGCAGCCCACACCACCATCCAGCCCCCCATGGCCTGAGAGGAACAGTGAGGCTCCTCCAGTGGACCATGCCTTAGCACTTGCCCTGGTCCCACCCCCTTCTGCCAGAGACCTTCAGATCTGTCCCACTCCTGCCCAGGCCCCCATAGGCACCCTTGATGTGAACGATGTAGAACAGGCCATGCCCACCCAGTAAGCCACACCCACTCCATCCACACCCACCCAGTAGGCCGCACCCACCCTGGCCACACACCCCCAGCCCCCCAAGGGCAACTGCAATGCTGATGCGGCCCTCAATGAAATTGAGTTTGACACCCCTGCCTTAAGGCATCTGACCATCACCCTTTATTACAGGGAACACTGAAAAAGCCAGCAGCATTAGGAAACTCTTTCAGAGAGAGGTTCGTGAACATGGTTTTCAATGGATGCAATGCAGCAAAGTGGCACGGAGAGGATATTGTTTAAACAGATACAGAGTCACGCCTGGTATCTTGCAGTAGAAGTAGAAAAACAGGGCAAAGTTTGTGGCATGAACATCTCCCATTGTCAGCATTAAGACCGAGCAAGAACGGAAGAAGATTTTTAGATGAAAGGCGAAAGGTTTTCAAAGAAAACACCAAGGACGTCCAGTTGGAAAACTACTTTTCATCTGACTGAGGAAGCTATTTGAGTGAGCAGCAAAACGTCTCAGACCAACAAGAAAAGGAATCTAGCTGTCAATGTTCAGACTTTACCTGGATGGCTTAGAACAGAGGTCACCAACCTTTTCATGCTGGAAGCCCAGAGGGAAAGGGAGCAGCTGGGAAATTTGTGCGCGCACATGCATGTGCACATGGGAATGGGGCCGCGTGCAAACGGGGTCACATGCACCCACATAGAGCTAGTGTTCCCCATTTGTGCATGCATGCAGGCATTAGACACCGCTGCTGCTAGCTCCGCGTGCATGAGCAAACGAGCATCACAACCTGCATGGCACTAATGGCCCCATTTGTGCATGCGTGCAGGCCCTAGCCACCAGCTCTGCTAGAGCTGCATGCATGCGCAAACGGGCTGCGCAACCCATGCATGCTAGTGGGCCTGTTTGCACATGTGGCAGGTGCTAGCCACTACTGCTGATAGTGCCCTGTGCATGTGCAAATGGGGTGCACAATTTGTGTGCGCTAGAGATCCTGTTCGTGTATGCTCACAGGCGCTAGCCACCGCCGCTGCTAGCCCTGTGCACATGCACAATGGAGTCTGTGGTTGGTAGTGCAAGTATGTGCACTGGCCAACCTGTCCCGCAGCCCAGTAGCCAGTAGGCCACGGCCCAGTAATGGGCCACGGATCATAGGTTGGGGACCCCTGGCTTAGAATCCTCATAGAATCCAACAGAAACAAGAATTGTTCTGTTGGATCTGTTATTCTCACAATAGACATCTAGACAGTTTTAGGAAGCCAACAAGCAGAGACCCATCAAAGATCTGTTCTCAAACTCCACCCCCTTTTAATACCATCCAAGTTGGTGATCATCACCCATCTTGAGTTAAGTATGCCCAGATCAGGGAAATGTAGTTGTTTGCCTGTTTCAAAATCATCTTTCAGTCACCCTCATTGCACAGAGGCTGTCCTTGAAAGTTTTGCACACACTTGTGCCTCTGAATGCATTAGTGCGGGTATGAGAAAGTTTGCATAGCACTTGCTTAAAATATGCATTTTCATTTTTTTTTTAAAAAAATCACGATTTACAGATGGAACAGAATGAAAGTTTGGAGAAAGATGTAAAACAGGAGCTTCAATGGTAAATAGATTCGTTTGAACCTGGACAAATTTCAAGGTATTTTGGTTTTTAAAGAGACGTCTATTTTGCCGTTGCTCTTTTATATCACTGGCTTCTCTCCTTCTCCCAAATATCTCACAGCATGGAAACAGGAGCTGTTTGAGCCCTGCTGGAAAGTTCTAGCATATCCATGAGAACATATTCTGAAATATGTAGATGCCAGTTGTTATTAAGAATCTATAAACAAAAGCAGAACAATATTATTTCTCTTCTCCTTTGCTTTTTTCTCCTTTTTTAAAATATTGCCATTCAATCTTCTCCATAAGGCTGATCTCCCTTTCTTATGAAGACCCATGATGGACTTATGTATAGCAATAAGCATTTCAAGATACTGGGTAGTAATCACACATTTGGAAGTTGAAGGAATATATATATGTGGGATGAATGTACTTTGTGAAATAGATTTTCAAGAAGGTAAATGGGCAGTTTTTCCAGATTATAAAAGGTTTTCCCAGTCTGGAAATCTCTTGATACATTGAATTACAAGGTCTGCCACCTCTGACAAGCGTGAGGACCATGTTGGCATATTCTATCTTTCTTTATGTATTGATTCTGGTTTTCCATGCTCCCATTAAAGTCCAGAAGGAAATGCATAGGAGAGGAAGAAATGTTACAGAAATAAAACATAGCAACTCAGTCCCTTCGGCTGCCTTGAAACGAGAAGGGAAGCTCAAAAATGCCCTCCAGAGACATTGTAAATTACCCAGGAGAAAATCAGAGACTTCTTTCATGAAGAAATAAAACTTTCAGAGAACTGAAAGGGTAAACTTTCAGCACACAGTCTGACGGAATGCTTTTTTTTTTTCTCTTTTATGAATACATTTATGTAGCCCTTAATGTACTCAGTCCTTGCCTCCTCCACACACTAACCTTCCAGCCTCTGTCTGAACAAAGCTAGAAGCTATTTTTGTGTTGTGTTGTGTTATATGGAAAATTACACACACACACACACACACACACACACACACACACACACTTCTCTAAATGTCCCATAACTTATTCATTTCATTCTGATTAGCAGATGGTAAATAAAACTTACCCTCATAGGGAGAAGTCAGTGCTACGTTAATGTTGGCGTCATGTAATCTATTGGGTAAATTGACTGTTTTGGAGCCCAGATCTGGGCATGGGATGGCATGTTTGAATAGGCAGTTCTCAGGAGGAGCATTAAAAACACTGCAGGGGATGGAGAATAAGATACAGCAAAAATAAAGTGAAGTCCTCCCTGCATAGGGAGAAATGATAGCGCTAAACCATGACAAGTGATGACCAGCTTGCTTACTTGTCCTATCACACAACGGGCGAAAGTGTCCTTGCAGTTTAGCCTGTCTCTCCAGCTCATAAGCTGTGAGTCAGATCTGCCACTCAGATTTCACACTGTTTCAACCAAGAGTAATACAAGACCTCTGTGTGCTAAAGATCACACCTGGAAAAGTATGGCTTTCTGGAAAGTTTAAAGTTAGTCCAAGAATCTGAAATCTCCATCTCCATCAAGCTGTTGGTCCTTTCTTCTACTACAATTGAACATGCATTCTCTTTCCACTTTACAGGTCCCTTCCCACAACCATGCTTATGAACACATGCTTATGAATAGATTGCCTGACATGTCATTTCAAATTCAGCCCAGGCTGGCCTGATTTTTCCTAGTTTTTCCTTGTCCTTCCTTGCCCTAATCCCATTCCCAGAGGCTCTCCTTTCATCCAAATCATCTTGCTGCTATACATAACCTGAAAGAACTTTACTCATATACAGAAAAATAAACTTTTAATCAGAAAACACCTTTAAATATCCTTCCAGCAATGAACATAGAAACCAAGGAGACGAGAAGTCTAAGGTCAATAGACTTTGTATGACTAAACCAGGGCTAGGCCACCTTGGCTCTTTTATGACTGGTGGACTTCAACTCCCAGAATCCCTGAGCCAGCATGGCTCAGCTTGGAAACCTCTCCCTTTCCCCTTAGCATGGCTGGCTCAGGAATTCTGGGAGTTGAAGTCCACAAATCATAAACGAGCCAAGGTTGCCTATCCCTGGACTAGGCCTACATTGGCCAACTTTGCAAAGGAAATAGGGAAAAATATCTTGGAAGAAGAGGAAGACTTACAGCAGAAGGCTTTGTTTCAGCTAGGGAAAAGGATGCCACTGGCTGGCACTTCCTTCTCATCCCTGTTTTAGAGGAGTTAAGAGGCACAAACTTCACAAGCCATAAATGGGCAGCTGTTAGTGTTCGGCGGAGCTTTAGCACTTGATGGCTTCTGAATGTCATTGGCAACTTTTGAACTGAACACCGAGAATTGTGTGTGTCTTAACTAGCAAGAACTGCCCTTTTGCTCTGCACAAATAAATTGCTGCATTTCTTCCACTTTTCTTCCACAGAAACTTCTCTGAGCCAGTGCACAGTTGACACTTATTTTTTCCATTCTATTTTTCTACTAAGGGTGGTGAGATTTGTCCAAAAAAAAAAAAAACCCTCAAAAAGGGAGAAGAAAAATGGTGAGATCTAGCCGAGGAGTTCCAGATCAGTGGTTCTCAACCTTTTTAATGCCGCAACCCCCAACCGGTCATAAGTTGAGGACTGCTCAACCAGTCGTAAGTTGAGGACTACTCAATTGGTGCAGCACCGTTTGCAGAATGGGACTTTTGGCGGGCTCAGCAGGGTAGAGACAGCCTGGACAATTCCTATTGGCTTTTGAAAGTCAATAGAATTAGACTCTATTCAAGAGAGTCTATTCTATTGGCTTTCAAAAGCCAATAGAAAAAAAGGGAGTAGCACAGCTAAGGAAAAGGGAAAAAAATGGCGGACTGCATTGTTTGGCGACCCCCGTGAAATGGTCGTTCAACCCCAAATGGGGTCCCGACCCACAGGTTGAGAACCACTGTTCTAGATTGTAATAACTAACAATACAGAATCTGCTATCTAGCCATGGGGGAAAAATAATTTAATTTATTTATTAAAATTTTTTGCCACCCATTTTACTGCGAGGTGACTCTGGACAGCTTCAATAGTAAGTTATTAAGCCTGAGCATGTTTTTTAGTTTGTTTGTTTGTTTCAATTTTTCTTGCCATAATATTTGAGTCATCAGCATTGCAGATATTTTTAGTAAACATCAAATGTGTTTACTAATGTCAAACCTGGCAGTGGATTTTACCAACAGTCTGGTTGAGACTGGAGGATTCACTTCTAAATAATTCCATGGCACTCTCTCTCTCTTCCCCCCTCCTCTCTCTCTCTCTCTCTCTCTCTCTCTCTCTCTCTCTCTCTCTCTCTCTCTCTCTCTCTGAATTATGATTGTGACAATATTTTTCCAGTCCTAACCTTCAAGTGGAGGGATCTTGGAGTCCTAGTGGACAATCACTTAGATAGGAGCTAGCTGTGTGCTGCAGCTGCCAAAAAAGCCAACACAATGCTAGGCTGCATTAACAGAGGGATAGAATCAAGATCACGCGAAGTATTAATACCACTTTACAATGCCTTGGTAAAGCCACACTTGGAATACTGCATCCAGTTTTGGTCACCATGATGTAAAAAAGATGTTGAGACTCTAGAAAGAGTACAGAGAAGAGCAACAAAGATGATTAGAGGTCTGGAGGCTAAAACATATAAGGAACGGTTGCTGGAATTAGGTATGTCTAGAGTAATGAAGAGAAGGACGAGGGGGGACATGATAGCAGTGTTCCAATATCTCAGGGGCTGCCCCACTAAGAAGAGGGAGTCAAGCTATTCTCCAAAGCACCTGAAGGCAGGACAAGAAGCAACGGATGGAAACTGATTAAGGAGAGAAGCAACTTAGAACTAAGGAGAAATTTCCCGACAGTCAGAACAATTAACCAGTGGAACAACCTGCCTCCAGAAGCAGTGAATTCTCCAACACTGGAAGTTTTTAAGAAGAGACTGGACAGCCATTTGTCTGAAATGGTATAGGGTTTCCTGCCTGAGCAGGGGGTTGGACTAGATGACCTCCAAGGTCCCTTCCAACTTTATTATTATTATTATTGTTATTATTATTATTGTTGTTGTTGTTGTTATCTGGGATGCTCTGAACATGGGGGGGGGAAAGAGCAATTGCAATAACAGTAAATCAGCTGAGAAGCATCAACATCTGGTTGGCATACAAAAAAAAAAAAAACCTTTCTGCAATCAACTGCTTAAAAATGGCTTTCTGATTAGATATTTATCTTGATGTTCTCTATCTTTCCTTATCCTCTAAAAATGGCCTGCTCCAGCAGACATACAGTGAAAGTTCTTAAATCACCAACTAGGCAGATTTAAAAGCAAGGATAAGGTTTCTCTTTTTCTCTCCCGATGAATTAAACAGAAAGGCTGGGTTTTTTTTTCTCCCCTATTCATTTCTATGCATTTTCAGGAGAAAGAAATAGATTTAAGTTCTTTCTGAAGTCATTCATTCTTAGCAGGCGGGGTCCAAATCAATGTGTGCATTGAACCATTGCATCCATGGTTAGAAATGGCCAACAAAAATAAAGCTTATGTTTTCTATTCTACTTCTATCTGCAGTTCATTTAGTATCTATTATAAGTTAAATGGGCTCTATGATAGTAACGTACAGACTTAAAGCTTGCCCAGTACTTATTTTGCAATTCTTTTTCCCGAATAGCATGTGCTAAACTATGTGTCAGTGATTGCTATGCTTCACACACACACACACACACACACACACACACACACTAAGGAGACAGGAAGTGATGTCACATGCCTCATGGTGCCATTCTGCACTGATGTCAAGGCACATATGAAATCACTGTGGTGTCTTCTTGATGCCCATACTTGAAACATCTTCTATTGTCTTTAGTGTCAGCATGGCTAACATCGGATGTTCTTGCTTTGACAACAGATGGAAATGCAGCCATTTTCCTCTATTGCCTTTAGAGTTAGTTGATGCGGGGAGAGGGAATGTGGATGAGAGTCCAGCTAGTCATAACAATAATAACTCAGCCATGGGAACCCAAGGTCATTGGACTCAGAGTTGATAGAGTTTGGGCAGGCTGGAGAACTGGGGAGGAAGCCAGGGCTTCAAGCTAATTGGGGAATGTGATTTATGACTGTTAATTGGAGAAGGGAATTGTGCTTTGCTACTTTGTGCCCAGGGGAGGGGAATTTAGTTTTTGGTTTCCACTATGTAGTGCCGATACTTTGTTTCTCGAATAAAAGATTCTTTAAGGTAAACAATGCTTCAAAGTTCTTTTGAAGAGTTTCATCTGTTGGAACCATGACATTTAGGTTCCTTTTCAAGCATGCAAATTGCAAATTTGGATAACATAAAATCAAAGGGATTATATATTTTGATAAAGGCAATCTGCTTAAATTCCAAAACAGGTTATGGAGGCCAACATATAGAAATTGATTTCTGTTCTAATAGACCCTGAACACTGCCTTCCTGAGCATTTTAACACACCAGAAAATATAATATGGTTAAAAGATATAATAGAGATGCTTTTTTAAAAAAAAATATTTGAAAATGAGCAGGTTAAACTATTAGGGGATTTTGAAAATGGACTAATAAAGTCTTGACTTAAAACACCTGAGGTATAACTGTAGTTGAAGAGATGTGGATAATCGATGTGGTAATTATACAAGGTGATAGTAGAATAGAAGACAAAGATAGCAGTGTTCCAATATCTAAGGGGCTGGCACATAGAAGAGTGGGTCAACCTATTCTCCAAAGTACCAGAGGGCAGGACAAGAAGCAACAGATGGAAATTAATCAAGGAGAGAATCAACTTGGAATTAAGGAGAAACTTCCTAAAAGTGAGAACAATTTACCAGTGGAACAGCTTTGCTTCCAGAAGTTGTGGGTGCTCCATCACTGGAGGTTTTTAAGAAGAGATTGGACAACCATTTGCCTGAAATGGTATAGGGTCTGCTGCTTGAGCAGGGGGTTGGACTAAAACACCTCCAATATTCCTTCCAACTCTGTTTTCATGTAGTGAACACAAGTTCCCCAGAAAAATGTCCACCTAGTATCTGGTATCTTTGAATTGGAGAAGATCACAAAATATCAAGATCTGAAACTTGAAACTGAAATATAGTGGCATAAATCAACTATGGCGGTTCCAGTGGTTATCAGAACACTGGATGTCATACCCAAAAAAATGTCGGACAGCACTTAGACAATCTGTGCATTGACAAAATTTCCATCAATCGGTTGCAAAAGATCCCACTGCTTGGATCTGCACGTAAATTATGCCGCTTCATTACACAATCCTGTATTCTTGGATTGGTTTTTCTCAGTTTCTAATCATTTTTGGAAATTGCTCATTAAGCACTCCTGGCCAGATTCTGAAGTTGAAACTCAAATACTTTGGCCACCTAATAAGAAGAAAAGACTCACTGGAGAAGAGCCTGATGCTGGGAAAGATGGAGGGCAATAGAAAAAGGGGACGACAGAGAATGAGGTGGCTGGATGGAGTCACCAAAGCAGGAGGCGTGAGCTTAAATGGACTCCAGAAGATGGTAGAGGACAGGAAGGCCTGGAGGAACGTTGTCCATGGGGTCACGATGGATCGGACATGACTTCACAACTAACAACAACAGTTATTAGAGACCTTTGGAATAACAAGTTAGAACAGTCTTCATCAAGTGTCAACTCACTTTGTCAGGTGAGTTAAACAGACTTGTACATGTTACCTACAACCAAACATTACAGATTATTATGCAGATTGAATGGCGTTGGCATATTCCATTTAATTCAAAACTGGCACAGTTGACATAAGTGATCTGTTATTCTCTCATCTCTTAATGGATTTCAGAGCCCATAATCCCTTATCAATTGCATTGTCTGGAGATGATGGGATTGTAGTTCGGCACCAACTGGGGACTCAAAGTTGGGAATGGTTAAAGGGGATAGATATTCACCATCTTCTTCCTTGTAAAGGATTTCACAAATAAGTATCTATTTACTTCACACCTCACAGAAATAATCACCTTTCTGTTTATGCACAGTTTCCAACACCTTGAAAAATAAGATATATTCAAACCTGTTTCTGTGACTCAGGAAGCGTCATTTGCACAATCTAATTTGTGCAGAAGATGGAGTTGCCATATCTCATGGTTGGCAGATATTAAGATAGGTAACCTGAGATACCTGCCAATATGAGATATGAACTACTGGGTATATATTTGATTTAAAAAGGTATAAAAGGAGAAATGAGGATGGAGCTAGTTTCAAAATGGAAAGCTCAATTGCTTCTGATTCTTCCTGTCCTTTAGATCTTTCAGCTGATTGCTGTAGTGATGCAAATACTGTGCTTGCTCTCTCTGTGTGTGTGTACTTGTGTTGAGGGTGGTCTTCTTCTTCTTCTTCTTCTTCTTCTTCTTCTTCTTCTTCTTCTTCTTCTTCTTCTTCTTCTTCTTCTTCTTCTTCTTCTTCTTCTTCTTCTCCTCCTCCTCCTCCTCCTCCTCCTCCTACTACTACTACTACTACTAATACTACTACTACTACTCCTTCTTCCTCATGTTCTTTGATCTTCTCCTCTTTTTGCATACGCATTGTATGCTTTATAATCCTAAAACATGTTGTGGGTTTTGGTGACTCGATTTTGACAAATCCCTGCAGTTTTCTTGGCATTGTTTTTAGAAGTCATTTGCTCTGACTTTCTACCTCCTAAGGTTGAGGGAGTAACACTGGCCCATGGTCACCCAGCTGGCTTCATGTTTAAGGCAGGACTAGAACTCAGGGCCTCCCAGTTTCTAGCCTGGTGTCTTTAGCCCAAATACCTGTGTCTCTAATGCTATGCTATATTAATGTAATTGCAATCCCGTAGGGTTTTTTAAACCTCTTTTAGATCACAAAAGAATGTGTTGAAAGATAAGAAAGCGCTTTTAGTTTCAAGAACGATCTAAAGATTAAACACTATATATAAGTGTATAAAATCACAGAAGAGAATTCTCAAGGGATGTTTGACAATCTTGGGACCCATTAAGCAAATGGCTTAGCTAAAGCAGAATTGCATTAGGGATTTTTCTAAATATACTACAGCCCCTCCCACTTCTTCCCACCCTCAGTGAGATTCAGCAAGAGGTCTGCTTAGGGCAGGGGTAGGCAACCTCGGCTCTTTTATGACTCGTGGACTTCAACTCCCAGAATTCCTGAGCCAGCATGGCTCAGCTTGGAAACCTCTTCCTTTCCCCTCAGCATGGCTGGCTCATGAATTCTGGGAGTTGAAGTCCACGAGCCAAGGTTGCCTACCCTTGGCTTAGGGACATGTCTTCTTTGGAAGCAGATAGGGCACTGATGGCAAACCTTTTAGAGACCGAGTGCCCAAACTGCAACCCAAAACCCACTTATGTATCGTCGGGTGCCGGGTGGGTGTGGCTCATTGGGTGGGCATGGCTGTGGTGGTAATGGCAGACTGGGTGGGACTAAAAAGTTTAATCAATCAGTTACAACTTTGCGAGATCTTGAAATTGATTGATTGATTGAAACTTTTTTTTTTTTACACACAGCGGTGGAGGCCTAAAGCGAAAAGGTTTTATAAAACCCAGCTGAAGGCCTAGGACTGGGGTGATGGCGCGTGTGCCCACAGAGAGGGCTCTGCGTGCCACTTGTGGCATGCGTGCCATAGGTTCGCCACCACGGAGGTAGGGAATTCTTCTTTCTGAGGAGAATTTGAACCTATTTATGGACCACCAAGCATCTAAATGGATATTTTGGGTTGCAACGGTTGAGTGTTGTATCAGACTGGAATGTTTTGATTTACTGAAGGAGAATTAAAGCAACTTTTTAACAACCTCAAATTTAATCCAAACTAGCCCCCAAATTCTACATGCTTGAATTACACTTGTTATGTTGTGTTAGAATATCTGCTGGTGTAAATGCTCCTCAGTGAATGAACTATTGGGGCAATTCACTAAGGAGGTCTTCTAAATATTTCACAGCCAGCTCTGAATCTTCACCAGCTGTTTAGTCCTGGATTTTTCTGAGTTCAAGGCCAGAGAGAAATACACTCATGAAAATCCACTTAAATAGCACCAGTTTCTGGTAGAGCTCTCAGAGTGTGTTAGGGTTGTTTCCCAAGTGCGATAACTAACATAGGAAAACCGGACAGCGAAGGCTTTTATTCATCTTACTGTGACATTATTTACCATATTTTTTCAACAGTTATGCTCAACACAATGCTGGTACTCATCCAGTGTCTGTTTTCCTCCTCAATGTTCCTCCAGAGAGATTATCCCCTCTACCTCTCCTGTTTTCTCTTCCTTTTTCTCCATCTCCATCCCCTGTTTCTGGTCTTGCTGAATGAAGGAGTGAAAAGAAAGGAGTGGGATGTCATTTACTGTCCTGTCCTCCTGGAATAGCTCAGTCAAAAGTTTACTGGTGGGAAAAGATTTTCTCCTTCCAGGCCTTCTGCCCAGCCCTTCTCCAGAGACCAGGGCTTCTCCATGGACAGTGGATCCCATTCTTCCTTTCTGGAGTCTTGTGTGAAGCTCTTGTCTATATCCAGTTGGATCCATTCTTCCCATTCTTGAGTCTCGGCTGGAGTTCTAATCCCTCTGGGTCTTCACTTTCCTTACTCCAGGGAAGACCTTTCTTCTTCCTTCTTGACCGAGAATCAACAACAGAGGAGTCCTTGATGTCTCTGTACTTGGATGTTGTCTTGCAGACATTTCATGATCCAAACTAGAAGGTGTTACCTAGTTTGGGTCATGAAATGTCTGCAAAAAGACAACCAAGCTCAGAGAGCACCAAGGACCCCTCATTTCAACCCTGAGCTACAAAAAGTGATGAGGATGTGTGTGTGTCCCCCTCAGTGTTGTAGTCCCTAACAACTCTATAACAGGCTGGACCAATGGGACAGCTTCTTTCAAATCCACCAGCTCTGGTCAGAGAGAAGAAGAGAGAAGCAACCTAGAACTAAGGAGAAATTTCCTGACCGTTAAAACAATTAACCAGTGGAACAACCTGCCTCCAGAAGTTGTGGGTGCTCCATCACTGGAAGTTTTTAAGAAGAGACTGGACAATGATTTGTCTGAAATGGTATAGGGCATGGGTAGGCAACCTTGGCTCTTTTATGATTTATGGACTTCAACTCCCAGAATTCCTGAGCCAGCATGGCTCAGCTTGGAAACTTCTCTCTTTCCCCTCAGCATGGCTGGCTCAGGAATTCTGGGAGTTGAAGTCCACGAGTCATAAAAGAGCCAAGGTTGCCTACCCCTGGTATAGGGTTTCCTACCTGAGCAGGGGGTTGGACTAGAAGACCTCAAAGATCCCTTCCAACTGTATTATTGTTATTGTTGTTGTTACTACCCAGGTCAGCTCCTCAGCTCTGGTAAAGTGGCAGATGCCCTACAGTGCCAGAAATGGGCAACTTTTTCTCCATTTACTTGCAACAAATGCCCATGTTATCAGGACAACAGCCATGTCAGGTCACCAAAACTCACAGGTCACAAGGGCTGGGCCAAAAATATCTGCCCCCTGCCCTCAGCATGATCTGAGCTAGATCATTCCTTTCATGCTAGAATTAAAATCAAAAATTGCTTTCCTTGTTTCCTCATAGATATTAAAAAAAACACTGTCAGTTTCTTTCAGGAAAGGCATTTTGTTAATGCCAATCATTACATTCCCTCTCTCCCCGCTCCAAGCACGAGATGTCAGACAATTTTAAGAATTATATCAAGAATGAATTAATGTCTATATTCTAATAACTATTTTCTTCCCCCTTCTAAACATTTTAGTAGAAAGGCAGTCAGGCAGACAAAAAAAAATTATTCACACATATATTTAATATAAACAATGGCAGCACAGAATATGGATCTATAAGGAAAGGGGAAAAAAACCCTAGCTAAGAACAATGGTGCATATGAACACTTGAATACACCCAAGATAATTCTGCTGTTTTAATTTTGTTTTTCTTATGACCTGATAGAATTGAGGCACCCCAGACTGGAGGTCCTGGGGCAAAATTATCTTGTTACTGGAAGCCACTCTAAACTGCAGAAGTGAGTTGGGAGTTAACTTGTTCAGCAGTTGTAAGATGCCGAAACTTGATTTAATCAATGATTCAGACACACAGCTCGTTCTACAAACTGACAGTCTGTTTCCAAGTGGTTGCAGTTCCGTTGATGCTTCAATTGTCTTGCAAGTCATCATAATTGCTTTCTCATTTATAATAATAATAATAACAACAACAGCAGCAGCAACAACAACAACCTGACTCCCAGCCCTGTGCCAATCAATCAATTCCAACTTCTCGGAAAAAAGTAAATCTGGAATGGAAGAGATGCTGCTAGAAAACAATCAAACAAGAGAGGCAGAGCCCCACTTAACAGTCAGTAGAAAAACCTTAGAAAGGATCCACCTTAATTGATCAGACAGTTAAAAGTAAAGGTGAGAACTTTTGTACTTTCAGACTTGCAAGATTCTGTTAATGTAACCTTACAATACGGTAGATTTAGCTCATCTACTTGTGTTTCCTGTCTGGTTCACCTAGGACAGCTGACATAGAGAGAGAGGCAGGAAAAAAAAAACTAATTTAATTCACGGACAAGAAAAAGACAGGAAATTAGAGAAAAGGTATTTTGACACAGCACTAAATAGAATATCTAGATCCAGGACTAGATTAGTCAGGCTTTTAAAGCACTCTGTCTTTTCATTTCCTGACATAGTAATACAAATATAGAGTGAGAGCATCAAATAATAATTCTCATAGCTATCTGCCTCATTTTATGAAATTATTCTCTGCTGATTAATCAAGGAAAGTTCTGGCTAATTAGGGTCCTAACAGCGCAATCCCAAGTATATTTATTCAAAAGTTGTTTAATTTAACTTGCTGATCCTGACTCCTAAACAAAATTAGGGATCAAGGTACAGTGTGCTATTGTTAAAGATTATTGTACTACACCTCATCTTCTCTGTTGTATTTTTGGAAAACTATATAGATCTCAATTTTTCAGCAGGCCCCATTGCTTGATTTATATTTCATGGCACATAACTGCTTTTGTTGTTTCCTCGAAATGAGTCTTAGATACTTTCTTGTTACTTGCTTGATTTATCTTGCCTTGTTGTTTTAAAATTCATTGAAAGACACTATTGCATTTGAGATGGTTTATAGGATGGATGGATGGATGGATGGATTGATAGATAGGTACATAATAAAAGTTTTTTAAAAGTCAGGATGAGAGATATCTTATCACCAACTCCAAACATTTTCTTTATATAATATTTTATTGGTTTTTCCAGTTTTACATTTGAGTATTTAGAAAGCAACGTGGTGATTGGGTTAATCCATAGTTCAATAACATAATCTTTAGTACATATCTCAGGTTACATCATCAAGTATTTCTTCTCTGTTTCCCTTAACATTTACTATATCGTTTTTAAGCTAGTAAATTTCTAATTATATCAAACTCAGTGAAAACTTCACTCTCACAGAGTGAAACAACAGAGAAGAGCAACAAAGATGATTAGGGGACTGGAGGCTAAAACATATAAGGAACGGTTGCTAGAATTGGGTATGTCTAGTTTAACGAAGAGAAGGACAAGGGGGAACATGATAGCAGTATTCCAATATCTCAGGGGCTGCCATAAAGAAGAGGGAATCAAGCCAGCCGTGTGCTGCAGCTGCCAAAAAAGCCAACACAATGCTAGGCTGCATTAACATAGGGATAGAATCAAGATCACGTGAAGTGTTAATACCACTTTACAATGCCTTGGTAAGGCCACACTTGGAATACTGCATCCAGTTTTGGTCACCATGATGTAAAAAAGATGCTGAGACTCTAGAAAGAGTACAGAGAAGAGCAACAAAGATGATTAGGGGACTGGAGGCTAAAACATATAAGGAACGGTTGCTGGAATTGGGTACGTCTAGTTTAATGAAGAGAAGGACAAGGGGGGGACATGAGAGCAGTCTTCCAATATCTCAGGGGCTGCCCCAATGGAGAGGGAGCCAAGCTATTCTCCAAAGCTCCTGAATGCAGGACAAGAAGCAATGGATGGAAACTAATCAAGGAGAGAAGCAACCTAGAACTAAGGAGAAACTTCCTGACAGTTAAAACAATTAATCAATGGAACAATCTGCCTCCAGAAGCAGTAAATGCTCCAACACTGGAAGTTTTTAAGAGGAGACTGGACAGCCATTTGTCCAAAATGGTGTAGGGTTTCCTGCCTGAGCAGGGGCTTGTACTAGATGACCTCCAAGGTCCCTTCCAACTTTATTACTACTACTATTACATTTATCAATACATATTTTGCTTACACATATCTTAATAGATCTTCATAAACAATCCATATCCTGTTATTAGGTTTTACCTAACTTTTAATTGCAATACTCCAATTTGACCAACTTCAAACATTGAAGGAGGGACTGGTTGATGTCCCAAAGGAAGGTCTAAGGATGGGCCAAAAGTGCTTGTTCAAGAGGCAGCTGGCCTTTGTTTTTTCTCGACAACATTTCGCCTCTCACCCAAGAAGCTTCTTCAGTAATGACCAAAGAACAATCCGTCGGAGCTGAAAAAGCTCCTTCGATCAGAAGCAAAACATCTTCAAAGAAAAACAAAGAAAGTCCAGTTGAAAAAGCACCTTTGGGACAACCATGATCTGGATGACTGAGAATCTCCATAGACAAGATCTATCTCCCACTTCAAAAGGAGAACCTATTGGTAGAAGAGGATGCTAAAATCAGAAAGGAAGGAATAGGTGTAGTTGAGGTTTGCATTGCATCCTGAAACCTAAAAATAAAGGACAGAATCTGAGTCTTGGAGCTGAAGGAGTAATTCTTAGCAATCGTGTATACAACATGACTAGCATAGTCTGTAAGCCTTAAAAGCAACAACAGTTGTATCTATAATAATAATAATAAAGTTGGAAGGGACCTTGGAGTTCATCGAGTCCAACCCCCTGCTTAGGCAGGAACCCTACACCATTTCACACAAATGGCCGTCCAGTCTCTTCTTAAAAACTTACAGTGTTGGAGCATTCACCGCTTCTGGAGGCAGGTTGTTCCACTGGTTAATTGTTCTAACTGTCAGGAAGTTTCTCCTTAGTTCTAGGTTGCTTCTCTCCTTGATTAGTTTCCATCCATTGCTTCTTGTCCTGCCTTCAGGCACTTTGGAGAATAGCTTGACTCCCTCTTCTTTGGGGCAGCCCCTGAGATACTGAAGTACTGCTATCATGTCCCCCCTCGTCCTTCTCTTCATTAAACTAGACATTCCCAATTCCAGTAACCGTTCCTTATATGTTTTAGCCTCCAGTCCCCTAATCACCTTTGTTGCTCTTCTCTGTACTCTTTCTAGAGTCTCAGCATCTTTTCTACATTGAGGTGACCAAAACTGGATGCAGTATTCCAAATGTGGCCTTACCAAGGCATTGTAAAGTGGTATTAATACTTCACGTGGTCTTGATTCTATCCCTCTGTTAATGCAGCCCAGCACTGTGTTGGCTTTTTTGGCAGCTGCAGCACATGGCTGGCTCATATCAAAGTGATTGTTCACTAGGACTCCGAGATCCCTCTCACAGTTACTACTGTTGAGCAAGATACCCCCTATACTATACCTGTACATTTGATTTTTCTTGCTTAAATGTAGAACCTCACTTTTTTCACCATTGAATTTCATTTTGTTAGATAGCACCCAGTGTTCAGGTCTGTCCAGGTCCTTCTCTGTCTCCTAAAGTGGCCTGTTTTCATATTTTTATTTTTACCATCTTAGAAAAATCTTTTGGTTTATTTTGCTTTCTCCCAATTTCAGAAGCCACACTGAAGCTACATATCTGACATGTATTCTATCTATCTGATTTACAGATATATATAAATCTCTGTGGCGAAAAACATATTCTTGCTTCTTTTCCTTTCAAGGACATGAAAGAGTGTAGATTAAATTGAATAGGGTAATAATGGAGTAGAGACACATCTTCCTTTAGACGTCACGTCTGCGGGGTCCAATTTAATCTTTCCTTGATGGTAGCACTTCATTGTGACTCTATTTGGGATCAAATTTTATAGGAGAAGCTTTTGTCACTGTGAGTGAAAAATAATTTCAGAATATGATATGGGATAAAATGATCAATCCAGAACCATACCGTGCCCATTTCACTTAGAAATAAATCCTCACCAGTGGAGAAATATCACTAGCTTCCAAATGAAAATTGGAATTCCTCTGCAAGTCTAAACATTCTTGCATATAAAGCCTTCTCATTAATGTTTCTTTAAAAAAAAACAACTCTGGCTGATTCATATATGGTGCACAACCAGTGTATATTTATTATTGTTTGCTTGGAACAAACAGCTTTCTGCTTGGAAACCAACTTTAATCAATTATCTCCAAGCATTAAAAATATATAAATAAGATGAAAATAATTATGTGTTGTCTAGTCATGTTCCGTTTCTGATGATTGCATGGACAAATTATTTTTATTACGGTTCATTGCACAGTCAACAAGATGTTTGGGTTAGATGTGGGATTTTAATCCACTTACTGAGTCATTCCCAAGGTCCTGGGTTAGGCAGATGCTGTTATTTTATGCTGTTAAAAGTATCATCACAGGATGTAAGCCTTTGTAAGTGAAGCTGCCTTTTTGCAATTGACCAACGGTGATTTTGTCAATGCTGATGGTGTTCAAGTGGTGCTCCAGTTGTTTGAGTGCCTATTACTTTTGTGTGTTTATTTATTTATTTTATTTATTTATGAGACTTATATACCGCTTTAAGTGCAAGCACTCTCTAAGCGGTGTACACCAGTAAGCAATGTATATATATATATATATTTACATTGCCCCCAACAATCTGGGTCCTCAGATTGCATATTTGCATATTATTATGGTTCATCACACAGTCAACCAGATGTTCAGGCTGGAGTTGGGCATTTTTATACTCCTATTAAGTCCTTCTGCTTTTTCTAATTTTTTGAGCCAGGTTCTTCCTCTGTATCCCTTGCCTTGAAGACTTGGATGAGTCAAAAGAGGCTCTCATCATGGCTGATGAGTTTGCATTGCCCAACAAAAGCAGAAGGAAAACAGCATTTTGTTCTCTCTCTCCAGCTTCAGGGACCAACTCAGAGGATGCTAATGGATCCAGGCAACACAGCACGGCTTCATCAGCTAAAGTGACTTTTATTGTTACCATGAATAATAGAGTGAATAATTTCTGCCCGGTTCTTCAAAATAAAGTGCTCTCATTTTATTCAGGTGCAGGTGTGTTTTCTAATAATATTCTAAAGAAATCTTACAGATCTTGTTTGTAATTCTATTCCTATTGATAGTCTTAGAGGAGTATTAAGTAAAGTGACACCTAAGCGGCTTAACTTAATCATTTGGAGACTCCTTTGTTACCTTAGAATAGTTCAGCTTTCACAGTCAGTTTACTGTTATACCTGTTTCTTTAAACATGGGGGGGGGAGACCAACCTTTGGGCAAAATTATTTTCCTGTTTTCTAATCCACTCTCCTGAAAAGACCACTCTCTAGAGCTGTATTGCCAATGCCAAACCAGTTCCATCATCTTTGCCTGAAATGGTATATGGTTTCCTGCCTGAGCAGGGGGTTGGACTAGAAGACCTCTAAGGTTCCTTCCAACTCTGTTATCATGTTATCTGCTTCCTCTTATTTTATTCAGTATATTTGGTTATCCCAGGGGTAGGCAACCCAAAACACTCAAAGAGACACTTAGACCCGTTTCCCACTGAAAACAAAACACTGGGAGCCGCTCCCAGTGTTTTGTTTTCATTGCCCCTCTCTCTCTTTCTGCCTTGGTCTGCCAGTCCTCTTCCCCCACTCTCTTTCTTTCTCTCTCTCTCTTTCCTCTCTCCCTCCCTCTCCCTCTCTCCCTCTCTCTCACTTTCTCTTTCTCTCTCTCTTTCTCCCCCCCCTCTCTCCCTCTCTCCGATCTTCTGCTCACCTGGCAAACTGGCTTCAAGCTGTTCTCCAACAAGCTCAGAGGTAGGCAACCTTGGCTCTTTTATGACTCGTGGACTTCAACTCCCAGAATTCCTGAGTCAGCATAGCTGAGCTAGCTAGCTTTCTCCTGCCCTTCCTGCTTCCTGTTTAGATGCAGCAAAGGGAGGAGCCCTGCCCAAAAAGCTTTTCAGCTCCTCGGAGAACACCGTGAGTCCACTCTCTTTTTTACACACAAACACACAGACACATACACACACACAAACACACAAACAAACAAACACACAGAGAGACAAAGACAGAATGAGACAAAGAGAGAAGCAGGGAAGCACAGGTTCCTCTCTCTGTCTCTGTCTCTCTCTGCAAATGGCAGAGGAGGCTGGGAGCCACAGGGGAAGGCTCAAAGAGCTGTGTGTGGCTCCGGAGCCGCAGGTTGCCAACCTGTGGGTTATCCTCTTCCTCAACAAATGGAGAAGGAAGGGAGGGAGGGAGGGTGGGAGGGAGGGAGGGAGGAAGGAAGGAAGGAAGGAAGGAAAGAAACAGCCCAGAGAACAAAACTACTGGAATTCTTTTAGACCCCTTTATCATTGGTATCAGGAGAGAAATTGTTATGTCCTGGGCCTGCGATTGACAGAACAGGTGCAGGAAGCTGCAGAGAGACCTGGGCAGACCACATGGCCTGTCCGGGACAGACAGGCTGTCTCCAGCCTATTGTGCATGTGCAGAGCGGGAAAATACGTTGCATTTATTGGGCTGACGCTGTTCCCTGCAAAAGGTATAAAAGGGATCGGCGCCATTTTGTGTTGTTCTGTTGAAGCTTAAATAAAGAAGCATCTGTTGTTACTCCTGCCTCATTTCAATGCCTTATCAATGCACAGAACAGAACAGAAATCATCAATATGTTTTATGCTCATCTGGTTTTCTATTCACTGATAGACTATTGAGGGCACGTGATAGCATTTTAACTTTTTGCTTTTCTGCTGTGCAAAAAAAGAGGGAAGCTCTTGGCACAACCTAGCAGTATATTCTGGAATAATCTTCTGGAGTGTCGCTTATTTTCTCCAAAGTTTACATTTCGGCCCTCAGAGCCAAATCTAACACAGAGTTCATCTGAAATGTTCAGACAGGCTCTAGGGAGACCATCCTTCTCACAGTTAAACTAGCAAGCTGATCATGTAAAAAGAAAAGGGAAAAAAACACACACAGAGAGACCATCTTTACAAATGTCTTCCCACCTCTCCAACACACACACACACACACACACACACACACACACACACGTTCTCTTCCTTACAAGGCACTTCAATTGTGAACAAAATATCAAAAGGCCTGAGGGAAATTTGGCTGACAAGCATGATCAAGGGCTGTGGGAAAAGGAACAAGTGTTTTTGAATACATTTCCAGTTGGCCTTGTCGTTTGAAGTCTTTCTTGCCCCCCCCCCCTTCCTTTTATTTTTCTTCCCACGTTCGTTCAAGCAGTCCATATTCTAAGGGTCTGGAGGAAGATTAAAAACAACTCATGTTCTACTCTTCACTTAAATCTGAATTCCAGATTAAACGAAACCAAAGTGAGAATAAGAAGCCTGGAATATCACCATGCCAAGAGTTTGACCACAGCTGACTATGAATCTCACCTATCTTGGTTTGCATTCTTAGTTCTGATGATGTTGCGTGCTTTGTGTACATTATGACTGCTTCATAGGCTGAATGATCCCTCATCCAAATATCTAAGTGCTATTTGTCTCTATAATTGTCCACATAAAGCAGTGGTTCTCAACCATTTTAATGCCGCGACCCCAACCGGTCGTAAGTCGAGGACTACTCAACCGGTCATAAGTCGAGGACTACTCAACTGGTGCAGCACCGTTTGCAGAATGAGAATTTTGGTGGGCTCAGCAGGGCAGAGACAGCCTGGACAATTCCTATTGGCTTTTGAAAGCCAATAGAATTAGATTCTGTTCAAGAGAGTCTATTCTATTGGCTTTCAAAAGGGAGTAGCACAGCTAAGGAAAAGGGGGAAAAAATGGCGGACTGCATTGTTTGGCGACCCCCGTGAAATGGTCGTTCGACCCCAAATGGGGTCCCGACCCACAGGTTGAGAACCACTGACATAAAGGCTTCTGCGTGAGTCAACGGCCCAAGAGAGATTTCTTTCACGTGCTTGAGTTGTATCTGTAAAATCTCTAACTGGAGAGGGAGGTTACCGGTGATGTCAACCTGTTCTCATTATTTCAAAGAAGAAGGCATGAAATCATTGATTCTTTTCTCATGTGGTAGGATCTCAACTTCTTTGGGCAGGGATGCAAAATCCTTAGAGAAAAGGATAATATCGATCCAATTTACATTTTAATTCAAAATGACTTAAAACACATTGGGCACACTTTGGTAACCTCTCTCGTGTTGAAGTTTTGGAAGTTTGGCAATTTTATTCACAAAGTATATTAGAACATAGAATGATAGAATTGGAAGGGACCTCAGAGATCTTCTAGTCCAACCCCTGCTCAAGCAGGAGACCCTATACCAGTGGTTCTCAACCTTTTTAATGCTGCGACCCCCACTGGTCGTAAGTCAAGGACTACTCAACCGGTCGTAAGTCGAGGACTGCTCAACTGGTGCAGCACCGTTTGCAGAAGGGGACTTTTGGCGGGCTCAGCAGGGCAGAGACAGCCTGGACAATTCCTATTGGCTTTTGAAAGCCAATAGAATTAGACTCTATTCAAGAGAGTCTATTCTATTGGCTTTCAAAAGCCAATAGAATAAAAGGGAGTAGCACAGCTAAGGAAAAGGGGAAAAAAATGGCGGACTGCGTTGTTTGGCGACCCCCATGAAATGGTCGTTCGACCCCAAATGGGGTCCCGACCCACAGGTTGAGAACCACTGCCCTATACCATTTCAGACAAATGATCATCCAGTCTCTTCTTAAAAGCCTCCATTGATGGAGCACCCACAACTTCTGAAAGCAAGTTGTTTCATTGGTTAATTTCTTTTACCATTAGGACATTTCTCCGTAGTTAGAATGGAGTGGAACGGAACAGAATGGAACAGAACGGAACAGAACAGAACAGTACAGAATAGAATACAGAGTTGCAAGGGACCTTGCAGATCATCTAGTCCAACCCCCACCCCACCTAGGTCTTGGGGAATCTTTCATCTGCTGTTTGGGAAAGTGCCAAGTAAAAGAGAGGACTAATTATAAGAGTAATAATAATTATTGCTTTCATTTGTAAGCTGCGTACATTCATTGTTTTTGGCTGAAGTGGCATAAAACTATTGGTAATAAAATAAATGAATGCGTGCGTCTGTTGAGCATGGAATCTTATCTAGGTTTTTGGAGTTCCAGTTTAAACTTTTTCCTGTTCCCCAGTGTATCTCTTTTTGTCTCATTCTGGTGCTAAAGAGCTGAGAGCTGCAAGCCCATTCAGGTGTGGATGGGTCATTCAGCACAACTGTACAGCAGAGGAAAGAGTCAGCATCAGCATCAGAATAACAGAGTTGAAAGGGACCCTGCAGATCATCTAGTCCAACCCCTACCCCAAGCAGGAGACACTATACCCTTTCTGATAGATGGCAGTCCAATCTTTTCTTGAATGCCTCCAATGATGAACCTCCCACAACCTCTGGAGGCAAACTGTTCCATTGGTTGATTGTTCTCACTGTCAGAAAATGTCTCCTTATTTCTAGGTTGAATCTTTCCTTGATCAGTTTCCATCAGTTACTCCTTGTCTGGCCTTCCAAATAGGTTGATCCCCTCCTCTCTGTGAGACCCTCCTCAAATATTGGAACACTGCTATCATTCTCCCTTGGTCCTTCTCTTCACTAGACTAGCCATGCCCAGTTCCTGTAACCATTCTTCATATGTTTTCGCCTCTAGGTTGCTTCTCTCCTTGACCAGTTTCCAACCATTGTTTTTGCCTTGCCTACCCGTGCCTTGCAAAATAGTTTATGGGGCATTACTTTCAACATCCATAGGTACATTCCCCCCTCCAGGATAATTAAATACTTACAAATTCGGAGACTACAATGCAAAAGATACATAACATTTCTAAACGGAGAAAAGCACCTGAAATCGCTAGCGATGTTCATGTAGACTTAAAAAAATATACCATCTACTGAATCGACAATGAGATAGAATGGACTTTGAAAAATTAGAAATTAGAAATTTTCCCACTGTTGGTGGAAATGCATATTTTCCTTACCCTAAGAAGAAAAACATTCTGCTTAAAAATATTAAAATGGTTGTTGTTGTTAGTTGCGACATCGTGTCCGACCCATTGTGACCCCATGCCTTCCTGTCCTCTACCATCTTCTGGAGTCCATTTAAGCTCACACCTACTGCTTCAGTGACTCCATCCAGCCATCTCATTCTCTGTCGTCCCCTTCTTCTATTGCCCTCCATCTTTCCCAGCATTAGGCTCTTCTCCAGTGAGTCCTTCCTTCTCATTAGGTGGCCAAAGTCCTTGAGTTTCAACTTCAGGATCTGGCCTTCTAAAGAGCAGTCGGGGTTGATCTCCTCTAGGACTGACCAGTTTGATGGCCTTGCAGTCCAGGGGACTCGCAGGAGTCTTCTCCAGCACCATAGTTCAAAGGCCCCAATTCTTTGGCGCTCAGCCTTTCTTATGGATTAAAATGGTACCCCTGACTAATTACAATTCATTCTTAAGAAAAGATGGGCTGTTTACCAAACAATCAAATATATTACAGATTATTTTTCCTGGAACATTTTTTTTTCTTGTTTCGCAAGAGACAGATAGAAACAAGGGATGATACAGACTGTGAGAAGATTCACCTAACAGAAGAGATGGAGACGCTTTGTCTGCTTTTCCTTGTCACACGGCCGCCCATCTGATTTTAGGCAGTGTCCAACTCTTTCATGGAAAAGAGAGAATGTGATACAGCATCCAGTTTTGCCTAGTGGAGAAATCTCCAAGCGTCCCCTTCATTTGTCTTAATCATAAGAGACTCAACAAAATCTTTCTTCCAAATTTTGCTTTCAGAGATTTCCAGAAACTCTGAATAGCAATGGGCTCTCCTGCTTCAATTTCAGATTGCAAGATTCTCTTCACCCGCCAAGCCAGACTAAAATAAGCCCTGGGAAGGAGACAGCAGATGTCACTAGACTCCGTCTTTTGTTTCTCATCGCAAGGGAGAAAAACAGAAATATCTTTCCTGTCAGTGCTTCCCCAGAGAGCAGAACAGAATCCCTTGAGAGGATGGGAAAGACAGAATGTCTCCTTTCTGGGTAAGATACTGTAAATCAAAGCTTATTATTTGGAGGAGAGAGAGAGCTGGCAGCACAAGTTCAAAGTGTATTTAACTTCTTAAAAAAAACTTGGAGAAAAATTTAGCGGTTCGGTCCACATAAAACCAGTTTTCCCACACTGCCCAAAGGAAGATATCCAAAGGGAGATGTGATGGGGGATACCACCCTGAATATCTCCTCCTTGCTTGCGTATTTTTCCAAAGATCTGCACATCTCCCAGCTGGTTTTTTTATATAACTGCAGGAGATCAACCCTGACTGCTCTTTAGAAGGCCAGATCCTGAAGTTGAAACTCAAGGACTTTGGCCACCTAATGAGAAAGAAGGACTCACTGGAGAAGAGCCTAATGCTGGGAAAGATTAAGGGTGAGAGAAGAAGGGGATGACAGAGAAGGAGGTGGCTGGATGGAGTCACTGAAGCAGTAGGCGTGAGCTTAAATGGACTCCAGAAGATGGTAGAGGACAGGAAGGCCTGGAGGAATGTTGTCCATGGGGTCACGATGGGTCGGACATGACTTTGCAACTAACAACATTGTTATCTAGGCAAAATGTATATATATGACAACTCTAGACAGCATACTAAAAAGCAGAGACATCACCCTGCCAACAGAAGTACTTATAGTCCAGGCCATGGTTTTCCCAGTTGCAATGTATGGCTGTGAAAGTTGGACCATAAGAAAGGCTGAGTGCCAAAGAATTGAGGCCTTTGAACTGTGGTGCTGGAGAAGACTCCTATGAGTCCCCTGGACTGCAAGGCAATCAAACCGGTCAGTCCTAGAGGAGATCAACCCCGACTGCTCGATCAGGTAACTATTGGTGGTTGACATGAAAAACAGATCATGCCAGACCAATCTTATTTAATTCTTCGATAAAGTGACTAAACTAGTAGACCAGCAAAATGCTGTGGACATAGAATACTTAGATTTCAGTAAGGCATTTGATAAAGTAGACCACAATCTATTCATTGGTAAGCTAGAAAAAGGTGGAATAGACAACATCACCATCAGATGGATCTGTAGCTAGCTGACAAACTGTACTTAATGAGTAGTCCTCAACAGCACCACATCCACATGGAGAGAAGTAAGCAGTGGGGTACCATAAGGGTCCGTCTTAGACCCAATACTCTTCAATATCTTCATAAATGACTTAGATGAGGGAATTGAAGGAGAACTCAATCAAATTTTCAGATGATACCAAGCTGACAGGAATAGCCAACACCCCAGAAAACAAACTCAGGATCCAAAAGATCTTGATGAACTCAAACAATAGGCCCTATCCAACAAAATGAGTTTCAATGTGGAGAAAAGCAAAGTTTTACATTTAGGCAGGAAAAACCAAAGGTACAAGTACAAATTGGGCGAGAACTGGCTCAAAAACAGTAACTGTGAGAGGGACCTTGGAGTCCTAGTGGACGATCACTTGACCATGAGCCAGCAGCATGCAGCAGCAACCAAAAAAGCTAATACAATCCTGGGTTGTATAAAAAGAGGCACAGAATCAAGATCATGTGAGGTATTAGTACTGCTTTATAAAACCCTAGTAAGACCACACCTGGAATACTGCAGCCAATTTTGGTCACCATATCACAAAAAAGGTGTTCAGAGTTTGGAAAAAAATCAGAGAAGAGCAACTAAGATGATCAAAGGCCTGGAGATATGATATGAAGATATGAAGAACGGTTACAGGACTATTCTATTCTATTCTATTCTATTCTATTCTATTCTATTCTATTCTATTCTACTCTACTCTATTCCATTCTCTATTCCATTCTCTATTCCATTCTCTATTCCATTCCATTCTGTTCTGTTCTATTCTGTTCCTCCAACACATTCCTGCCTTGAGAGCAGGATATCTTCCACAACTCATGTCTTGGCTGTCATCATGACTTTATGCCTTATCCAGAGACAAATATGCTCTTGGACAGGATCTCCAACTGTCCAAAGAGGGTCTGCTAAAATATCAAATGTGACAACAGAGATTCCAGCAGCAGAACCTGTTCTAGGGTTGAATTCTTAGGCACAACAAAGAGTGACTTAGCCTTGAGCTTCGCATCAATCTCTTGGTGTGGAACTTTAAAGCCAGCATTGTGCTGTGCATATCTCTTCGTCCACTTCTTCTCCATAACATTCTGATAGGATCATCCTCTCCTAGATGGATTCCCATGGTCCCATCTTTCTGCAGTCAGAAGTCCTCTACATTTGATAGACAACTTTCTGTCTGAATAGCCTCTCAATGTCTGCAAGGAAGGGAGACTTAATCATTTAAGGTGACTGCACCTATATTATCACTTGCTCATTGCTCTGGACCTGAGTTTCTTATCTCATACAGGAAGAGATAAATCTACAGAAGAAATATGTTTTCTTGCAGCTTACTAAGAAAAAAGCAGCTAGTGCTGTTATTGCTATTTCTACGGGTTTGACACTTATTTTTTGTAAACAGATTTTATAATCCTGGAGGAATATATACTCCCTGGTCTGTATATATAAATTTTGGTCAAGATAGAATGTTTGGGACTGTCTACTGAAGGATTGAAAAGCTCAGATTAATTTGAAAATAGGGCTGTCAACCAGCAGGAAAAAAAATACTTTTTGGTCTCAGCATCAACTCCTCCAAGACATTTTTAGATGACTAGGAAGTATCAAAAGACAACATCTGACATCCAAAATCGTTTCAAATAGGTTCTGTCTTCCGTTCCCTTCATAGCTTGTGGCTTCTGAATTATATATCTAAGGTGAAGCTTGTGGAAAGAGGACAAATTAAGGAATTAGGGCTTCATATGGCTGACATCCAGAATGCCCAGTTTATGCTAAGCAAGTTTGGTGTTGTGGTTCCGCTAATGAAACATTCCAAAGAACTTCCAGGCATTTATTTTCCTAAAAGTCTTTTATTGTTACAAAATGTCGGCACAGGCACAACGGAGGGATGCTAGGATCCAAGTTCTCTTCCTCTGAGCAGTTAAATTATCAGCATGTTCCCTCCCTAAATTAGCCGTCATATCTCACACTATCCAATTAATGTGAAGGTCAAATGTTTTCTTCCTCCTTCTTTCCCAGACTTTACCCCCAATGCCCCTTCTGCTCTTTATTAACCCCATATTTCCAGACAATTCTGCATATTGTCAAAAGCAAGTATATACAATATTTGCAGCACTGACATTTGGTTTAGAAAGCAGAAATATGAAATGGTTAGCTTTGTTTTGCATTGCTTTAGTCCAGGGGCAGGCAACCTTGGCTCTTTCATGACTCGTGGACTTCAACTCCCAGAATTCCTGAGCCAGCATGGCTCAGCTTGGAAACCTCTCCATTTCCCCTCAGCGTGGCTGGCTCAGGAATTCTGGGAGTTGAAGTCCACGAGTCATGAAAGAGCCAAGGTTGTCTACCCCCTGCTTTAGTCTATCCAAAATAGCATTAGCATGGTAAAACAGAGAATAGAAGGTAGCAGAGAAGAGAAATATTAGCTTCACAAATAAACATTTAAACAAAGGGTTTAAATTAAAAGATTAAATCCAGCCTGTACTATAGACTGCGGTGATACTGCACAATAATTGTTTCCTTAATTTGTATCAGACCTTTTTTTTAAAATATATAATATTCTTAATTATATTCCTTTCTGTATAATTCATACACACACTATTTCATTAGAGGAAATGATAAGGTTATGGAATCCTAATCTGTTCAAATATTACAGTAAAATAAAATCTTTGCAAGCAAATGAAAGTTCATGCTTCTTCTGCTGGATCCATATTTTATTATTATTAAACATTCTCTAGGGTGCCTTTAAGGGCAGCAACCCTCTCCAGGTGTCTTGTAAGCAATCAATAAAAATACCAATAACATGAAATTCAAGAATATAATCAGCAACAGTAGGAGATAGTAGTAAAATAATCAGCCTAATACCCAAATTGATACATACAACAACTACAAAAAAGTATACCAGAGTCATCTTTCTCACTTCCACAATATCTTCATGGTGTTAAAGTGCTTTTCATACTAGGGTCTGACCCTGATGGCATCCAGACAGTTTTATTTTGCTCCCTCTTCAAATACTTATTTAGATATTCAAGGCCTGGGTGGGGGCCATCGGGCAGAGGCCAACTCCTTCCTTCATTTATTGGGGGCCTAGAGGGGTGCAAGCAAGCTTGGCCATTCCTGCAACAGCTGCTGTGAATACAATCGCAAACCACTGGAAGAAATAACTATGAACATGGGGAACTTTGGAGATGGTAGCCAAGTGGAGGTGCCGTAAGAGGAAAGCAATGACCTTAATCCTGTCCATTCTGAGTCCAGACCCAGATAGGGAACACAATGTCTTTATAGTCAAGAGATGTAGATGTGCCTGGGGCTGCAAGCCAACTGCCCTAAGGTAAGCAAGAGGAAGCAAAGACAGACGTTGAGACGGAAGCTACAGCAAAGTTAAGACGAAGTGTCTTGAACAAAAAGCATCCATGTTCAACCATTTGTCTGAAATGGTATAGGCCAGGGTTTCCTGCCTGATCAGGGGGTTGGACTAGAAGACTTCCAAGGTCCCTTCCAACATTCTTATTTTTATTCTTATTCTTATTATCTTTTATTCATTAAACATGAACCTCAGTCAACTGAACATTCAAATTAGCTGGCCCTAATGGTTGACACGGGTTGCTAACAGCATCCTAGGTGTCAGCCAGGTACCTCCTCAAAATATAAGGTGTTCCGAATAGCACAGTTTTTTTGTAACATTGCTGGAGTTATTGCAGGAAGCTACAGTTTCTTGATGTATTTTGCAAAGTTTTTGGACATAGTTCCCAGTGTCCCGATGACAATGGCTATCACTGTTACATGTTTCATCCATAATCGTGCATGTGGGAGAAACAGGTGAACATGAATTTAGACAGAGCTTTCCCCTTCTCTCTCATTTCCTTTCAGCATCACTTTGGAGATGCTTTAGCACAGCTTCCTTGGGTAGGTTTTGAGAAAGCAGCAGGAACAGAAGAAACGAAATTCAAAATGGGAGAAAATCCTATTTAGATTTGATTTAGGTTAGGGAATCAGTAATCACAAACATAACCAATTGCTATCTTTCAGACAAATATAATGAAACATCCATAGCCCAAATGTGCTTTGCAACATAAAGCACTGTAGATCTGTAGTTGAGTATCATTTTACACAGATGATGGAGTTTAACCATAAAGTATATACTTCCCATTGAATTAAATATTTGAATCAATTCACAGTTCCAGTCAATTATTGGCAGCTGATGCTCCTTCAATACGACTGTCCTCTCTGTATGTGTGATAAGATAAGATAACCTTTATTGTCATTTTTTTACTGTGGGCACAGCGGCACACATCAAAAATGAAATTTAGTTGCCCGCTCTCAAAGTGAAACACATACATGACACACTCCTAAACATACTATAAACATATGTATAGACCCACATCCCTACATATACGTAGCAAATAAATATTAAATATTGTCCATCTTGAATATATAACGGAAGGAGGAAGCTTGAGAGTTCGCAAGGTTAATGCTGTATGGAATGAAACTATGGCTGAATCTGGATGTTCTGCTTCGGATACCACAAAGCCCCCTCCTCCCAGAAGGGAACAAGGAAAACAGGGCGTGAAGAGGATGTGTCATGTCCCAGACAATCTTACGGACCCTGCTCAAGCAACGCTTCTGTGCTATGTCCTGGATGGGAGGGAGGGAACAGCCAATGATCTTTTTGACCATCCTCACCACTCTCTGCACCGCCTTCCTGTCTGAAGCAGGGATGCTTCCAAACCAGACTGTGATGCTGTATGACAGGATGCTCTCGGTTGTCCCCCTGTAGAAAGTGGTCAGGACAGGGGAAGGAAGGGTGTTAATCCTTCTCTAGGAATTGAGGATGCAGCTAGCCAGATTTAGCTCCTTGTTCTGCAAATAACTGATCCCTAACACAGTGGCCATGTGAATCAACTTCCAGTCTATTTTCTCCCCAGTAAATATGAAAAACCACTTTCTCTCTCAACAGGCTCTTAAGGGCACATGGTCTGAGAGACAAATAAAGGTGTATGTTTCAGGCACTGTATGGTTTCCAAGGCAACAAGTCCCTTGTTCCATGCATAGGGGGATAACAAAGACCTTGAAAGTGTCTGAAGGGGTAGGAGAAATCCTTCGAGAAGTCCTTGGTTTATCAGCTTGCTCCACCGATTAGGAATATAAATTAAGAGCCTCGTTGTTTTATAATGACCACATAACTGGGAGATCACATTTGAAGATCACAAACATTTTGAGCAGTGGTGGGATTCAAATATGTGAACAACTGGTTCTCTGTGTGGATGCTGCTTCCGGAAGTCCATTCTGGGCCTGGGCAACAAAAAAATTAGCTACCGGTTCTGCTGAAGTGGAGAGAACTGGCTGAATCCCACCACTGATTGTGAGGAACTGACAATGAAACTTATGGCCTTGGGTCATGTCTTGATAAAATTGTGCCATCAAGTTCCACTTTAGGTATCATGAAAAAGAGCCAGGAATATCATGTATAATACCATAATTGGCAGTTTTCTTTTTTACCTGAGGAGCTTGCAGTAAATATGGAGTAATTAAAACTGCATTTGGTCTTTATAACAAGCCAGATGTTATACTAATATTTCTGGGTACTCTCTATTTCTTGATATCTACTCCACCTCCAAAACCTAACATCATTTAAATGGAACCCTGGTGAGAGCAAAAATGTGTTGCTGGCTTTCACTGCAGGTGTTTTCACAGTTGCTGCTGCTTCACACGGTTATCATTTATTGTACCAAAAAAAGAGGGCAAAAATATTTTTTTTGCTTTTAAAGAAGAATATGACCAGCACAAAATGGATGGACTCAGTTATAGTGGTTATGAGTACACCATTGGGAGACTTGAAAGAAGAAGTTAGGGATCAATTGTCATGGAGAACATCTATCTATGTGGTCACTAGGAGTTGAAAGCAACTTGATAGCACGTAATCAATCAGTCAATCAATCAATACTGTATATTTGGGAGTTTGCAAAACATATTATGCAGACAACTTAGCATTTATATTAGAAGACCCAGAACAATCAGGGCAGAAACTATTCAAAATATTGGAAGAGTATGGGGATCTGGCATGTTTGAAAATAAATAGAAACAAAACAAAGATTATAACAAAAAACATGACTAACATACAAAAAGGAAACCTCGAGGCAAAATTAGGTATACAAGTAGTTTCCAAATTAAAATATATAGGGACAGTTATTTCAGCACGCTGCTCATCAATTAAAGAAGACAATCAATACTGTATGTGGAAACTGACCATGTTTCTAGCAGATCAACAAATATTAATTCTGGCGTGTTTGGTTTATTACATCGCTGATGGTTGCAACCCAATTTCAGATGTTTACACTTAATGCCTGCCATACAAAATGCGAAGCTCAGTGTAGTTTTGAAGGAGGGGAAGGAACTTCTCTGATAAATTCTCATCAGAGTTGTCTTCTGGTGCTTGAAGGGTTTAATTCTGACTGGTCGTGCTGGTTCATGTAATTGAATAGAAAAGGCAAACTTTAGACAGTAGGAAAGAGGAGAAATACATCCTTAATCTGTATTTTATCTGGGCAACTGTAAATCTCTCTTTACATGAAAGAGTCACCACAAAGGAGAAACAGCAAAACCTGCATCAATAGCCATCTCTGCAGTAGCTCCAAGTCGATGCATTGTCAAAAACGTAATTCAAGATCACAGGAACCACACTTATGTTCTTCTCACCAAGGTCTGGGTGTAGTGCCTGGTGGCATTTCAAAAGACCCTGAAACCCTGGTTGTTTTCCCAGGTCTGGTGGTAGAGTGGACCATTTTTCATCCACAAAGAAGCAATTCATGGTTCAACTAGGCCTTCAAACAGATGCATTTTGATTCTTTTTTTTTTTTTATTATTAAAAAGTTTTATAAATTTTACAGAAAATAAAAGACAATACAAAAACAAAAAACAACATATACAAATAAAAACAAACATTACCCAACAAAACCCCCCTTCCCCCACCCCTACCCAAACTCCCCCTTCCCCCCCCAGGGCCTCCCAGAGCAGAATATAGGCTTAATTTAAAAAGTTAAAAAAAATTTATATTTATAAAAAAAAGAATATAAAATAGAATATATATATATATATAAAGTTAAAAATTATGAAAAAACTATATAGTATTTTTTATATCAAATTTAAATTGTATGAATTTTATCCATTTATCCCAAACAGCCAGAAATTTCTCTTGCGTTTGTCCCTTTAAGAAAGCCGAAATCTTTGCCATTTCCGCCAAATGAGACACTTTAAGAAACCATTCCTGCAATGTAGGCAAAGATTCCTTCTTCCAATATTGTCCTACTAACAGCATCGCAGCTGTAATCAAATTTAACATCAATATAACCTCCTTTGTATCACAATCAATAACTATACCTAACAAAAATAATTGTGGAGTAAATTTTACCCTCCTTTTAAAAATTCTCTGGATATTCCACCATATCTTAATCCAGAATGCTTGTATCTCTCTGCACGACCACCAGATATGATAATAAGTAGCGTCCATACAACCACATCTCCAACATTTAGGTTGTAAGTCAGGGTACATAAAAGACATTTTTTTGTGGATCAAGGTGCCATCTATAAAACATTTTATAAAAATTCTCCCTTAAGTTCTGTGCTTGTGTAAATTTGACATTTCTCACCCAAATAGTTTCCCAGGTGTCCAATGGAACTGGCTCACCAAAATTCTGCGACCATCTAATCATACAATCTTTAATTAGTTCCGTTTCTGAATCCAATTCAACTAAAACCCCATAAATCCTCTTAATGTGGGTTTGTCTTTTATCCTTCACTTGCTTAATAAGATTTTCATCTTCTCTGAGAAAACCCACCTTACAGTCCATCTTCCATCTGTCTAATAATTGCCTATATTGGAACCAAGAATAAATAATATTTTCTTGTGCTAACTCGTCCCGTGATTTTAACTGCCAGTTTTGTCCATCCCATTTAAGTAACTGTCTATAGGACACCATATCCATTTTAACCCCTCTTTTTATTCCTTCTATTGCATGCAAAGGTATAGCCCATAATGGTACTTTGAAATCACTTTTATAATATTTTCTCCAAACCCTAAGTAAAGAAATTCTTAAGATATGAGATTTAAAAGCCCAATCCATTTTTTTATTAAATATTAAATAGGCATGCCACCCCAAAAGTAAATTCCATCCCTCTAAGTGAAGTATATCAGAATTTGTCAAATTTACCCAGTCACTAACTAATGTTAAAACCACCGCATCATAATATAATTTCAAATTCGGCACCTTGAGTCCTCCCCTCTCACGGAAATCGTGCATAATTTTAAATTTAACCCTTGGCTTTTTCCCTGCCCAAATAAATTTATTAAGGCCTTTCTGCCACTCAGTTAAATTGATCTCATTCTTCAAAATCGGTATCATTTGGAACAAAAAGAGAAACTTGGGTAGAATATTCATTTTTATCACTGCAATTCTTCCCATGAGGGATAATTGCAACTTTTCCCAATTCGTCAAGTCTCTCTGTACCCTAACCCACAACCTTTCATAATTATTTTTAAATAATTTTGCATTAGAAACAGATAACATCACCCCCAAATATTTTACCTTATTAACAATTTCAAAACCCGTCAAATTAACCAAAGTCTGCTTCTCCCGACTAGTCATATTTTTAGGTAAAATTTTAGTCTTATTAACCTTAATCTTAAAACCCGAAACCAAACCATAATTATGAATCAACTGTAATAATTTTACTACAGAATAAGTAGGTTGCGACAAAGTGATAACCAAGTCATCCGCAAAAGCTCTTAACTTATACTCTTTTTTATTAACTTCTATTCCTTTAATTTCCTGAGACTCTCGAATTTTGATCAACAGTATTTCCAGTGTTAAGACAAACAGCAACGGTGATAATGGGCAACCCTGTCTAGTACCTTTCTCTATTGTAAAAACCTCTGACAATCCTCCATTAACGATAAGTTGTGCCGTTTGTTTTTGATATATTACCATAAGAGCTTGCAATATCTTTTCACCAAAATTCATCTCTTCCATTACTCTTAACATAAAATGCCAATTCAATTGATCAAAGGCTTTTTCAGCATCTAAAAATATCAGCCCTGCAGGACCTTGGTTATTTTTATCTAAATATTCTAATAAATTAATAATTTGTCTGACATTATTTTTCATGTACCTTCCAGTTATGAACCCAGATTGATCTTTATGCACAAGGTGGTGCACCACCCTCCTAAGCCTATTTACTAAGATTTTTACAAATATCTTATAATCCACATTTAAAAGAGATATAGGCCTATAATTCTTTGGTAAAGTAAGATCTTGATCTTCCTTTGGAATCAAGGATATAAAAGCAGTACGCCATGAGGGAGGAATCTCTTGACCCTGTAAAATGCCATTGAAAAGATCACCTAATGGTTGAATCATCTCCTCCAATAAGGCTTTATAATAAACAGCTGTTAACCCATCCGTAACCGGTGCTTTCCCTGGTTTCAATTGTTGAATTGCTAGCGAAATTTCCTCCTTAGTAATTAAACCATTAACTTCATGTTTCTGATCCTCTGTCAATTTAGGGAAACTAACCTCGCTTAAATATTTATTTATCTCCAAAATTTGCACATTAGTAGATTTATATAATTTTTGATAATAATCCAAAAAAGATTTCTTAATCAGTTCCTTCTGAGAAACTAATTTACCCTTGTAATTTATTTTGTCTATTGTTCTCTGTCTCTGTTTCTTTCTCAATTGATAAGCCAGCCATCTCCCTGGCTTGTTAGCATTACAGAATGTATTTTGTTTCATAAACAATAAATTGGTTGCAGCTTGATCTGCTAACAACATATTAAATTGTGTTCTCAACAACTTTAAGGATTCTTTAATACTTTCATCAGAAGGATTTAAAATCAAAGACTTTTCTTTTAATTTAATTTCATCTTCCAATTCTTTACGTTTCTGAATCTGTTTTTGCTTATGACAATTATTCATTTTTATCAAAATCCCACGCATAAATGCTTTCCCTGCATCCCATACCATTGACATTGAAGTCCCCTTATACATATTCAAAGCAAAATAATCCTTTAAACATTCTGCATTTTGATTCTTGTTCTATGCACATCATAAAGGCAGATCGGAATTCCATAAACATCCACTTAAACGGTTTATGCCAGGTAGAAACTCTTTCCCACCTCTTATAAAAATAATACTGTATAATAGTACTACAGTTGTACTGCCATAGTAAGTCAGATTCTGCATTTCTGAGGTGTTCGTGGTTGAATGGGATTTTGTAATTTTGTACACAAAATTTACACTCTAATTCTCTTCCTCCACAGAGAAAAGGAACTCTCTATCCCTGTTTAAAAAAAAAGTTGAAGTTCTTTTTATACAATTAATATTTTATGTCAGTGGCAGAAGAAAAGATCGCTGTGCTTTCCTTTGCAGTTCAAACACTTTTGATTACATATTGATGTTTAAAAAGACCAGCTTGTGGAATTTATTCATCCTCAAATAATATTGCCAGAAGGATTAAAATAAACAATTGGGGTGGCATCTACAATCCACGTCTTTGACAGCTGTGTGAACAGAGGGATTTGAATGCAGAGGTGACAATAATATTAATTGGTTATAAAAGTTACTAAGAAATAAAGGGAAATGGTAGCAGCTTCTCAGGAAATATTAAGCTTTATTGACCAACAATGTCCTCAAAGGGTGAGAATGGTGTCAAAAGATCAAGATGGCGGCCAAGGCCACCATCTTCAATTTTTTTACTTCATACTCCTCCCCCACACACCTTACTCCAACGC